>NC_143012.1:165652842-165814092 GCF_055824585.1 Amblyomma mixtum
GCCACGGCCCCATGCTGCCGAACGTTACCGATCCCCGCAGGGAGGCGTCTGCAGCATGCAGACGTTGGTGAGTGGCGACACCACGGGGTTAACCCGAGCATCTGCAGGGACATCCCCGCAGGGGGATGATGGTGAACAATGCGTCACCACGGACCCGAGCATCCGCGCTTAGCCATGCGTGGCATCGCCGTGTCCGGGGAAAAGGGGATCCTGGTGGTTGAGCCGATGCCGAGCGTTTGGACCTTTAAGGCCCCTCGGCGGAGGCAACACACCACTTTGGCCCCAGCTTCCTGTAGACGGCACCTCCGGCCTGACCCGACCGGGGGAAATCGGCAGTCGCCTTTTCCTGTTCTCCTCTCCATCTTTCACTTTCCTATCTCCTTTCTTACAACTCTCCTGTATCCTCCTCCCTTCTTGGTTTTTTCCTCTTTTTCCTGGCGGCGAGGGTTAACCGTGTGTGACCAACTACCCTGTGTTGAGTCATATTAGGTTATAGTTAAGGTGTACAGCTGGCGTGGGCAGGACTTTCTTTCAAGTTCCTGTCGCGTCCCCTTGTTGGACTCCATGGTGGGTGGCTGGCACCATGACCGAAAAACATCAATTTTTTATGGCTCCCCCCCTTTCCAAACCTGATCGCTCTCTTAAAAGAGTGCGGAACGAAGCAGAGAACTTTTTTTCCAAAAAGAAACCAACATTTGCCAAATTCCATGTTATCCACAGTGAAGTTCAAGATAAACAGGCCAGAATTCTATCCCCCTTCATGGTATCGAAGTGCTTAACAGAAGCTTTGGGCCCCGGCTACAAAGTATCCAAAATGACCAGTGGCGATTTATTGCTGGAACTCCGAGAAAATGTCCAAACCACCAAACTCTGTAACATAGTGTCTATTGGGGACACACCTGTCTCCATTACTGCACACCGATCACTCAATACTGTCCGTGGCGTCATCTCAGAAAATGATTTTCTACACCTTACCGAGAAAGAAATGCTGGAAGGGCTTTCCGAGCAAAATTTCATTGATGTATATCGAATCAAGATCCGCAAGGACAACAAAGAAATAGATACCAAACACCTAGTCCTGACTTTTAACATATGCACATTGCCCGAAACCATCGACGTTGGATACCTCAAAGTAAATGTAAGACACTACATCCCTAACCCCCGAAGGTGCTTTAATTGTCAACGGTTTGGCCACGGATCGCAGAGTTGCCGCGGCCACAAAACTTGCGCGAAATGCGCGTCGAAGGACCACCATTCTGAGGAATGCGACGCAGCTCTACGCTGCGCTAATTGTGAAGGAGACCATGCTGCGTACTCCAGGGCGTGTCCGTCCTGGAAGAAGGAAAAGGAAATCATCACCATAAAGACAAAGGAAAACATTTCATTCAAAGAAGCCAGAAGGCGTTTTGCACTGACAAATACATTCTCTTTCACAGCCAAACCAAACTATGCTGACGTGGCGCGCAGGGGCGGTGCACCACGCAGCACTCCGGCATCTGCCGCGGCCACTCCCACCGCGCCTGTGGTAGTGCCATCAACGCCCCAGGCAGAGACAGCCAAGGCTGCTCTGCCAACTCCAAGCCAGGGAGTGCCGGCCCATGGGCCAGCATCCCGCAGGACTTCCCCCCGTCGGGGGAGGCCTGACACCAACACACCCGCGGCTTCGCGGTCCTCCAGCACCTCTGGTGAGGTGATGGATACAACTACCACTCCGCCCGCTTTGCAGCGGCGGACCGGCTCTCACGAGCGAAGAATAGATAGAACCCCGGTAACGTGCCCAGAACAGTAAATTCCTTCAGTTCCATTCCCACCAAAAAAAAACAAACATGATATTTGCAATTCAATGGAACTGTAGAGGAATGTTGAGGAACTACAGTGATATAACTCATATTCTAGGGTCAGTGATGCCTCTAGCTCTATGTCTCCAGGAGACCAATCTTGGTCCACAACATTCAAATATCTTAAAACATTATACAACTTTTAGGCGTGATCGCGAACATGCAAATAGACTGTCGGGAGGCGTCGCAATCATCATCCAAAGCGGCGTCCCGGCTCAAGAAATCAAACTGAAAACAAAACTTGAGGCGGTTGCGGTTAGCGTCATCAGCTACAAAACAATTACAATATGTTCTTTATATCTTCCCCCACACATCACATTAACATGCCAAGATCTAGAAGACCTGATCGATGAACTGCCGGAGCCATTTCTGGTAGTTGGCGACTTTAACGCTCACTCTCCGTTTTGGGGAAGCGAACGCTGTGACTCTAGAGGCCAAACAATCGAAGATTTTATACTTTCGAATAATGTCTGTCTTTTAAATACGGGAAAAGCCACATATTGCTGTCCAAGCTCAGCAAAAATGAGCTCTCTCGATTTAGCTTTCGCATCACCATTACTTTTTAACGATTTTAAATGGGATGTTTTAAATGACCCCATGGGCAGCGATCACTTACCTACCGTCATCAGGCTCTCATCGTCCACTCCAATCATCCCCACAAGGCCACGGCGCTGGAAGCTTCAGCTCGCCGACTGGTCACTTTTTACAAAAAGTGCCACTCTGGAAAAGGAATTTTGTGACGACCTTAGCACAGATGAAATTAATGAGAAGTTTACTGAATGCATAATATCGGCCGCAACACTCGCTATACCACAAACAACAGGACTTGCTCAAAAGAAACATAAAGTGTGGTGGACACAAGAATGCACATTAGCAAAAAAAACAACAAAACAAAGCCTGGAGCGCTCTGCGTCGATATCCCACTGCAGAGAACTTACTTACCTTTAAGAAGGCAAAAGCCAGAGCGCGGTATGTCCGAAGAAATGCAGAAAAAACCTCTTGGCAGAAATATGTCTCCTCAATAAATAGTTCAATAACATCGAAGAAAATGTGGGAAAAAGTTCGTAAATTTACTGGTGACCATACCCATTTCACACTTCCTCTCTTGACAGCACCCGGGACACAAACATCTTTAGAAGAACAGGCCAACATATTAGGCGAGCATTTTGCTGAGATCTCAAGTTCATCCAACTACACAAACACATTTCAGAAACACAAAGCAATAGCTGAAAACAAAAATTCCCATCCGGAGCAGGTATACATGAGGATTACAACCAGCCTCTCACACTGCAAGAATTAAATAAGGTATTATCTTCTGGAAAAAATACAGCACCAGGACCGGACAATGTGCATTACGCTATGCTTGCCCATCTCTCGGAGGCTGCTGTAGAGGCACTGTTAAAATTCTTTAATAAAATCTGGATAACTGGAAATATACCTGACGAGTGGAAAAAAGCAGTCATAATACCTTTTCTCAAACCCGGAAAACCACCAACAAGTCCTAGCAGTTACAGACCAATAGCCCTCACCAGCTGCATTGCTAAATCTTTCGAAAGTGTAATAAACATTAGACTAACCTTCGTACTGGAATCTCGGCAACTATTAGATACACACCAATGTGGGTTCAAAAAAGCATGCTCGACCACAGATCACCTTGTCCGTCTAGAAAACACCATCCGGGAGGCGTTCATCCACAAGCAGCACTGTATTGGGGTCTTCGACTTGGAGAAGGCCTACGATACTACGTGGAAGTTCGGCATCCTCCGTGACCTAGCAGAGCTAGGTATCCGCGGCAGGATGTTGAACTGCTTGAACGACTTCCTGGCTAACCGCACATTCCGAGTCCGCCTAGGAGCAACTCTCTCCATGACTTTCACCCAAGAGAACGGCGTACCCCAGGGGTGCATTCTAAGCACGACACTCTTCATAGTAAGAATGAATTCCTTAGCTAAAGTAATACCCAAGTCCATAATGTATTCAGTCTATGTAGATGACCTACAAATAGCATGCACGTCCTCCAGCATATCAACCTGTGAGAGACAAATACAAATCACACTAAATAAACTAGGTGCTTGGGCAGACATAAATGGGTTTAAATTTTCTCCTCAAAAAACAGTAGCTGTTCTTTTTTCATTGCGATGAGGCCTACAGGTCGATCCCAATCTATACTTGAATCACACTGCGCTACCAATTAAACTAGAACACAAATTTTTAGGCGTAACTTTCGACAAGAAACTCACATTTCTACCACATATTAACAACCTTAAAAAGAAAGCTTCTCAAGCCCTCAATATCTTAAAAGTTCTCTCACGGAAGCGGTGGGGGTCCGATAGAGCAAGCCTTTTACAAATATATCGCTATCTGGTGCGCTCCAAGCTGGACTACGGGTGCATAATATATGGTTCGGCAAGAGCATCCTACTTAAAAAGATTAGACCCCATTCATAATCTTGGTCTGCGCCTATCATCTGGAGCATACAGAACATCACCAGTAGCCAGCCTTTACGTTGAAACTAATGAAGCCGCTCTTGAGGATCGAAGAATCGCCCTTACATGCTCATATGTCTTAAAAATCCGTTCTCTTCCGAAACATCTCTGCCATCCAGTTGTCACCAAGTGCCCATCTAAAAGATTATTCATCAACAAACCACATTCTATCAGACCATTACTGCTGCGCTTTGAAGATAAATGTGAAGAGCTAACAATACTAGATGCCCTACCGAATATTGCTCAAAGGAATGAATATTTACCACCATGGTACAGCCTGCCTTCAGTATGTGACCTCACAATGACACATTTAGATAAAAAGCAAACGCCAAATGAGTACATATTACAGGAATTCTTTGCACTACAAGAAAAGTATGACACTTACATTGAATTTTATACCGATGGCTCAAAAACAGAAAGTCACGTTGGAAGTGCAGTAATCCAAGGAAAAAACAAACAGATAATGCGACTACCAGAATTCGCATCGGTTTTTACTGCTGAGTGTTATGCCATCTTTGTAGCTGTGGAAAAAATAGTAAGAGAAAACATCAAAAATAGCATCATTTACACCGATTCCCTGAGTATGCTCAAAGCACTGCACTCCAGAAATGCTGCTGAACCCATAATAGGTAACATCATACATAACATTGTTAAAATCACAAAACAAAAACATAACATTAAATTCTGCTGGGTTCCTAGCCATGTTGGAATCGTAGGTAATGAAAAAGCAGATGTATGCGCTGCACAAGCCCGGAATGGCCAAATAAAACAAGTGAGCATACCGCACAGGGATTGCTTAAAGTTTATCAACAGTAAACTCAGAAATAAGTGGCAGGCCGCATGGCAAGATCACGTAAACAACAAATTAAATTCTGTGAAACCAATTTTAGGGGAATGGCAATCATGTAGGCATCAAGAACGTTTTACCGAAGTTATTTTATGTCGGCTCCGCATTGGACACACCCACCTCACGCATAACTTTCTGCTAGCCAAACAAAACAAACCTCTCTGTGAAATGTGTGGTGCTGAACTCACAGTGAACCACATTTTAATTTCATGCATAAAACTAGAAGAACTAAGAAAGAAATATTTCACAACATTTTACAGGGAAAGCATCCCATTACACCCCACGCTACTCTTAGGTGATCGAGCACTGGTTGACATTTCATGTATTTTTAGGTATCTCAAGGAAGCCAACGTTTTAAACAAACTCTAAGTATTTTTAAAAAGCTTCACCATTAACAAAAACCTTGTGTTTGGCGCATCATAGCCTCAGTTGCTTTTGCGCCATAAAAATCAATATAACTAACTAACTAACTAACGTTACCGAGGAAGATAACGTCGACGTCGCCGCCTACCTACAACGCGCAGAAGAAGCCCGAAGGCTTGCCCGATTAAGGATCAAAGACCAGCCGCGGACCGACGCCACACGCTACAACCTACGAAGACGCAACGCGGAATACAAGCCAGGAGACCGAGTCTGGGTTTGGACGCCCATTCGCCGCCGAGGGTTGAGCAAAAAGCTTTTGCGACGCTACTTCGTCCCGTACAAGGTTCTTCGTCGGCTAGGTGAATTGCACTATGAAGTCGTCCCTGACCAAATGACTGCATCCCAGCGACGCCGCGTACGACCCGAAGTAGTCCATGTCGTACTCCTAAAGCCCTATCATGCACGCTAAAGGACGCCGTGTTTCCACATTCGGTGTTTATTTTTGCACAATCCGTTTTTGATTGTTGATAGCCGCTCTATGTTCTAAAGCATCGAGTCGATGCTTCTTTGAGAGGGGAGTAATGCCGCGAATCTTTGTAGCGTTTTTTTGTTGTGTTTATGTGTTCATGCTTCAAGGCTCCAAGGCGCCGCTTTATCGCTTCGTTTGTGACGCAAGACGCGCCTAGAATTATCTCGATTGATCGCATCCGGACGGAGCTGATTCTAGCTTGCGCCAGAATGTTCTAGTAACTTCTAAAGCTTTATCTCGGAGATTCGCTATCAGCTTTAAAAAGAGCACGGCCGACAGCGGCGGTAATTCTGTTCGACGACCGCCGAGCACGCTTGTTGCTACGCCGCCGCCGAGTGATTCAGTTATTTGCGGGCGCAAGTCAGCCCGAATAACGAGTTCTGTTTCGAAGACATCCTCGTTGTTTTCCTGTTCGCCGGACTGCAGTCACCACTACGTGACAATATGAAGCGAGATGTTTATGAGACGATCTGCATGAGCACTGCATAAATACTCCTTGTGCAAGTTTTATTTTTGTTCCTGGAATGTTGGTAGTAATGCTCCCGCGAATACGCTGCTCCATCGATTAATAAAAAGTTTGGTTGGTTTATGGGGTTTAACGTCCCAAAGCGACTAAGGCTATGAGAGACGCCGTAGTGGAGCGCTCCGGAAATTTCGACCACCTGGGGTTCTTTAACGTGCACTGACATCGCACAGTACACGGGCCTCTGGTATTTCTCCTCCAAAGAAATTCGACCGCCGCGGCCGGGATCGAACCCGCGTCTTTCGGGTCAGCAGCCGAGCACCATAACCACTGAGCCACCGCAGCGGTATATTCCTATTGTCCATAACGCGAATACACATCTAACGATACGAAAACTAAGAATACTAAGCTGGTCATTTGGCACCTACAGCCAGCAAACAAATACTGGTGTGTCTAATTATTGCCTTTAACTATCTGCTAACTCACCTATCAAAATGCAGCCTCAAAACTTTCCGAAGTTATTTAATTCTGTTATTCAGAAAACGTACCTGCCGCCAATACGAGTCTAACCATACATTTCAGGTCACCATTCCAAATCATACTCGTAACTGCTCTTGCCTGTTTCCAAATGGGACCAGAGGAATGTTCTCTAATGGCACAACATGCTTTGTAAGTATACCTTAACTAGCCATGTGATTTCAAGTATTTGTCCAAAGATTTTACATGCGCGCTCAGTGCACTGTTTACATTCTGCAAGCATTTACTTCGTGTATCCGTAAAAGAATAATTTATCGACGCATATTTATCTCATTTCTTCGACTTTTCATAAAAAACTTGAAGCAAGAAAGATATTTCAAACGCTGTCAGTTGAAACACTGGGTAGCTAGAGTATGTTGTGGTAAACATCCCAGCCAGTTGTCAGTATCTGGAAGAGCTCATTGCGCGCGCGCCACGTGCGTGAAGTGATCTCCGTTTTATGCTCAAACAACTTCTCCCTCTGTTTCACGATGTCATAGAGCGTCCATTTGCTTGACGAGAGCGAGTCAGTTGCTTATACCACCAGATAGGACGCCCGTCAATAAATAAATATTCCAGAGTTCTGCGCTCCGCTTTTTTTCCTAGTAAAATCAATTGTTTGGGCCTTTCTGGCTGTGTTTCCGTTTTCTAGGCAGCAAAATATACGAATTTGTTCCTGAGAAAATTGTAATCAGAGAGGGAACCTCATACAGCGGGAGCTATTATAAGGCGTCCAATGGATGAATCAGCTGGTCATATACGCATTGCCGCATGACCTCAAGAGTGCCAGGCGCTTGGAAGAACGCTAACGCCGTCTTAAAAGGAGAAAGAAGACGCTAAGGACTGGAAAAAAAACAGACCAATCAGCTTACTGCCCGTTGCTATAATCCATTGGCTAAGGTTCGCTAATACAGTCAGAACAGCCTTTAAGAACCGTAGCTTGTTGGGCCAGTTGGTGCATGGTAAGTAGAAAACCAGCGTAAAGGACGTGTTCACAGGAAGGAGAAGTACACAGGACAACGCTGGATTCCAGTACAACGCTGGAATCCAGCATTGTCCTGGTTTTCTACTTATCCTCAGTCTTCAATCGATCAGAAGATGTGGTAGGCTTTTGTAAAGGATGCTCGACAACAAAATATATTCAAACTATCAATCACGTAATAAAGAAATGTGCAGAATATAGCCAACCCGTATATACAGCCATCATAGATTACGAGAAAGCATTTGATTAAGCCGAAACCTCAGTAGTGAGAGAGAGAGAAAGGAATTTTAATGAGGGAAAGGTGGAGAGGTCGGCCGGTGGTAACATGGCCCTGGCCTGCTACTCCACACAGGGGAAAGGGAAGAGGAGGAAAAGGAAAGTGCGAATGAAGGCTGATGATGGCATAATACAATGTGTTTCAGTGGTGATGTCTACACACACACACCACACTGGCTGGCACTCGCATCGCGGTTAGTAGACGCACATAAAACTCATAAAACTGGTGTCTGCAACACAAACACCGACACATGTCATTAACCATGTAGGTTGTACACAGGCGGACCATGTAGGTTGTACACAGGCGGTCACAGACGAGTATCCAGGCCTGTTTCACACAAAAAGTTGAGCAGGGCCTTTATCACACGCCACCAATCAGAACGTCTCGTCCTGGCGCCCAGAAGAGTTTCCTCAGAGAGAGGGCGAGAGTCCAGTTGTTTCACGGTCGCCTCCAATGTTCTTCTTTCAACAGTATAGTTCGGGCACTCGCAAAGAAGGTGTCCAGTAGTCTCTGGAGTGTGGCACTGTGCGCAATTTGGGTTACTTTCGATGCCGATCTTGTGAAGATAGTGTTTGGTGTAAGCAAAGCCAAGCCGTAGCCGGTGGAGTAAAGTCCAATGACGTCGCATCACCATAGATGGCAAATGTAATCGTGAGCCAGCGTCAACCTTACAGACGCGGTCCTGTTGATGACTCGAATCATGCCAGTGCGACTGCATTGCCGCTTGCAGCCATTGTGTAATCAGGGTGTAGAAGTGCCTTCTGTATAAATACTGGAAAATGTCTAGAACAGCCGCACAGCTACTATAGTCGTCCTAAAAGATAACAACAAAAGTCCAATAAGAACAGGTTTCAAGCACAGTGACACGATCTCGCCTGTTCACTGGAGGTATTCCTAGGTATGCACTGTGAGCAGTTAGAGATAACAGTTAATGGAGAATGTCTTAGTATTCTGCGCTTCGCGGATGACATGGCCTTGCTAAGTCCCTCAGGAGGTGAACTGCAAAGCATGATCAATCTGGTAGGCAGGCAGAGCCGACCGATGTGTCTAAAAATTAATATGCACAAACTAAAGTAATGTTCAACAATCTTGGAAGGAAACAGCAGTTCACATTTGGTAGTAAGGCGCTGGAATTGGTAAGGGGATGCTTCTACTCAGGCCACTATGGACCATTGATTAAAAAGTTGATCAACTCGAAGAATAAGAATTAGGTGCCGTGCATTTGGCAGGTTCTCTAAGATAATGAATGGAAGTTTAGCAATATTCCTCATCAAAAAGTATCCAACAGCTTTATCTTACTATTACTCATCTATGGGGCAAGAACGTGAAGGATACCGAAAAGAGTTCGGCTTAAGTGAAGGACAAGGCAGGGAGCTGCGGAAAGGAAAATGATAGGAGTAACGTTAAGAGACATGAAGAGGACAGAGTGGCTCCAGGAACAAACGCGGGTTAACGACTTCTTAGTCGAAATCAAGATGAAGAAATGCCCTTGGGGAGGGCATGTAATGCGAAGAGAGGAGAACCGGTCGTCATTAAAGGGAACAGACTGGATGCCAAGAGAAGGCAAGCGTAGCAGGTGGGCGGATGAAATTAAGAAGTTTGCGGCGATAGTTGGCCGCAGATGGCAGATGACAGGGTTATTTGGAGAGATATGGGAGAGGCCTTTGCCCTGCAGTGGGTGTAGTCAGGCTGATGATGAACTTCAGAAAAGCCACGCATCCCCCCTTTTACCCGGCACGCTTCTTTTTCGGGATTTTAAACGCGGTTCTCTTGAGCGCGTTGTGGATGATGTACAGTCTTTGTCAAAAGTAACCAGGCTGCATGGTTTGCTTCTAGATTCTATAGAGGAGCCCTTGCGACTTTCCTAAAGATCAAAAGTTGTTGGAAGGTAAGAAGACCCCCAGTCCTTACCTTTAACGACCATTTCAGCTTCAGAGAAGCTGTAAGGGCTCCACTGTATGAACTTGAAGCGAACCATGCAGCCTGGTTACTTTTGACGAAGACTGTACCTCTACGCCACTGCTGCTGAATCGCGACTTAGTTTAATCTGCAACGAATTAAATCGTTACTACATTAAGAATGTTTTCTACAAAATTGGAGAAGAGAAATTTTCACGAAACTTTAAAGAAATCAATACATATACTAGACATTTCCACATACGTAATCTGGAATACCTCAATTTTTATCACAAGTTAGCATAACGGCTAGCACAGGGCTCTTTACACAGCCCAGCCCGATGCCTAAGCTTTGTTTCTTTTAGGTAGAAAATTTCAGCTAAAGCAGCTGTTCTATGACAGCTTTCAAGTTTTCACAGGGGTAAGATTTTATAGCTTCAGCTATTTACGAAAAAACACCACTGTACACTTTGAAAACGCCCCTGTGATGACTTGTGCCGATTTTTCTGTACAAGTGCTCCAGGCATCCTTTTGATACAGACTGCAAAACATGTATAAGCTCCTTTAAAATCAAGCACTTAAAGATCTTGAGGAAGAAATTGGGACTTAAGGCATCTCGTTTTCTACTACATTCTATACTGTATCAGCAGAGAATACAATAGTGGCAAAGCTCAGTTGCTTATCTTAATTTCAGGTGCCAAGAAGGTTAACATAGCATATTTTTTTTATGTGTAGGTGAGATTCTCGCAGATCTGAGTGGTTTCTTTGACAGAAAATGATAGCTGCAAAAATGCTAATTTCAGCGCTTTTCCAATATTTTTTTTTGGTTGGGGCCAACCATAGGGGGCCAACCATACAATGGGAGTATGTTACAATGGTCAGTGTAACGTGACTGCAAGTTCATACGGATGTCACGGCCAGACCGGACCAAAACAAGTGAGTGTACTTTTAGTAGCTATTGTTTTTTTATTTTTTGAATTCTCATTTGGACGTTCATTGCAGTCGAATCTCTCCTAAACTCTGCTATAATACGCAACGAGAAAGACGCTTTAAGAAAAAAAACTCTCAGGCGACTAACAAAGATAACATGATTTTGAGCTAGCTGGGCCCTTAACCCATCCTCACTGTGTTGTTCTCTGTGGCTGTCACCATGCGCACTGGTTACGTGCTTTGCCGGGCATCCTGAGAGCATGTGGGGAGTGCTATTCCAGTCTCTCAGGAGATGATGTTTACTCAGTGTGGCAACCTTAGCTTGAAACAAGCCACGAAGTGACAAAGGGGGATGGTCGCTCAGTGCCAATCTTTCACCTGTTCCAAAGCAGAGAATGGTTTTGAGTCAAAGGTTCACAAACGAGCCAAACTTTATAGACCAAGCAGAATCGACAGAGGAATTTCTAATGACTCGTAAAAACACCTACAAAATGATCAACAAAACAATGCAATACTTGCAAAGCAGCACTTGAGAGAGGCAGCGGTAAAAAGAGTCTTGCAACAATAGTGCACAAACATAAAACATAAAAGTCTTGCAACAATAGTGCACAAACACAACTAACACAAGAGAGAGAAAACCAAATAAAACAGTTGGTTCACCGTGCACTGCGACTGCCCAACCACCGCCGGGTCAACACGGAGCCGTCCAATACACTGGGTCACGCTGCTTCGCAGTTCCGTGGCTGGGTAACTGTTGTTCACTTAACAGTCATGCGAGAGCGCATCTTTGAAGCTAGAACTACAGCACAGGCTGGTCGAGAACGTTAAGCGTCCTTCCTTTATAGGGCGCAACACCTCGGGTTGTCACTTCGTGCCAAAGCAGGTGCGCACACACACTTAACATCACAAAGTACAACCGCTTTGTCAACCGCATTTGAGGCGCGCATCGCCATTTGTCAGGCGCGAAGAGAGGTGCCAGAAAGCTCGAGTCACTATTATCCGCCCCGGCGCAGCGCGAGCCAGTGATAAGGAGAGGGCATCACTCAAAGCACTCAAGGTTATGCAGTCACCATCGGTAGTCCGTGGTAACTTCGAAAAACGTCTCGAATTGTCTATGACAGGCGCCGGGGAGGTTTCTTCTACGGTGCGCCGGCTTCTAAATGTGCGCGTATTTGTGTCATGGTGATCGTGGCGGTAAGCGCACAGATGTCATTGAAATTCGTAGTCTGTTTAGGTTTGTCGCAGAGGCAAAATGCAAAGCCGAGTTGTGCTTCGAGAGTGGTGAAGGTTCCTTTGAAACTAGTGCGGCACGCACGTAACGCGCGATACCAAACAGTTCATTGTTGAATTAACGCGGGGACATTCGAGTGGTTAGTTACACGGGGATTTCTTGCACCCGACTTGCCATATGAGGACAGCAGCTTGGGCCTCGTCGCTGGGAGGGCTTCAAAGATCACATTTCAGAATCTTTTGCCCGCGATCGATAGTGAACTGCTGCACGGGCATGTGCCGTGTTTGCTAAAAGTAATCAGGCTGCATTGCTTGCTCTTAAAAAAGCTGTAGAGTGGATTCGTTACGCTAGCCCTCGAGCTCTAAATCTCTGTAAGCTAAAGACAGCTGCTGTCGTCTTTTTATGGCCTTTTAGTCTTTAGGGACCTACAAAGGGTGCGCTACATTAGTTAGAACCGAAACCATGCAGCATGGTTACTGTTGACAAAGGCTGTACCTCGCAGTTTCCCTGCCTTCGACACAAGAGTTCACGGGCACGTTCGCGACAACGTTTTCGGCGTTCTTCATCCTCATGTAGTATTGCACGGGCCATCCAAGGGCAATGAACTCTGCTCATGACAAAGCTCTTGGCTCAAAGGCGGCTCATTTCGGTGTTTTTTACCACAATCTCGCATACTGTTTTTTCGTTTCTTTTGTGCGAGCATAGCGAACAGCATGTTGCTGGTCGTGTCATCGCCAACGGGGATAATCAAGCGGAACGTTGCCTACGTAAACTGGTCCAACGTTCCACGAAATTTAGCGCCAGAGAAAATTTAGTATATTATGTTTCAAACAACAATGCGGGTAAATGTTGCGGTCCCCGTTTTACTGTTTGTAATTTTAGAGATAATAAATTGGAGGGAACACTTAAGCTTGACGACACCACAAGGTCACACGGTCAAGGTGGCCGACCTAGTTTGCGTTCTCGGGGATTTTTCACTCACAACGCCAACGATGCCGAATTTCCTGCAGAGCGGGACGTTTTACGCACGTGTTAAAACAAATCAGTACTGCATGCGAGAACCATGCATAAAATTGCCGCTTTCAGTCTAATAATACGGTATTACTTACGCTTACAATGCGCGTACATCGACACCCGCCGCGGGCTCAATGTGCTTGGCGTTTGGGTGGTGGTCCCTGGGGCGCCATTTTCGTGGGGTCGAAGTGTAAACACACCCGTGTGCTGCGTACTTAATTAAGACCAACTGCGACAGATTTTTTATGACCAAAATGTCTCTTACTGCGCTGAAAACGGCATAAAAGAAACTGTGACGAGCCTGTGAGCTTCTTAGATGGCTAGTACTTTTGGAATAAAACTCTCTAGCAGAGGACGTTTTCACCAGGACGCATGTCACTGGAGTCAGTCAACTTGCCGGATATAATACAGGTACTCATCTGGCCGTAATATACAAGCCAAAGGGCTTGCATCTGGGCTATACAGTGTAGCTCGTTTTGTATAGTTAGCGCTCCAAACCCCTCGAAGATAAGGACTCTCATCCTATCCTCTGCGGAGCTTAGGACTTCCAAGAATGCTCAGAGCCCCGCTACGCGGTTTTGGAATGAACCCCTTGGGCGGCATATTTTTGCCAAATGCTGTGCATCTGATTTTTTTAAGGCAATCCAGACAGCTGATGTACATTTTTAATAACGGATTAATTATCTTTCTATTAAGTACAGCCAGCGTCTACAATGAAAAGCAGTAGTTTTCAATTAAACCTGAGAGTTAAAAATTCATTCCCATCCGGATTTCGAAACCGGGACCACCGCCTGTCCAGGCCGGTCACTGTACCAATTTAAGAAAGGACGTCCAGAATTATTTGCCTTTATTTTCTAAAATATCTACAACAATAAAACAAGAATCGATAAAATCGTCTACCTAAAGGAGCCTCACTACGTTTCAAGGAGGAGGGACAATGTCGTCAGAGTTAGAAGTTTTAACTGTCGGATTCTTATCCTGAAATACTCGCTTTTCGCAACGCAATATATGATTGGAATATGTTGCCAAATGAAGTAGTACATGTAATTACAAGTCCGAACTTCCAAACTGCCTTAGCAGTGTTGTGGCCATTTGACATTTAGTGTTCTCATAGTTGGTTGGCTGCACGGTTGGCTGCATTACAATTTACAAACTGAAAGTTTGTAAATTTTCTCTATGTGTCACTAGAGCTGTTAATGCTTCTTAGTTTTTCGTTTACTTTGTTTTCGTTTACATGAATTATTTATGTACTTTTGATGCAATTTCTCCCTACAATAACGCCTCTGGGCGCTATAGGTACATTGAAGAAATGATTTTTTCAAACGCCTAGGAGGAGACAGGGTGAGAGCGAATTGATCAGTATCTTAAAGTGGAAACATTCTTAGGTTTATGTTTTCAGTATAATCCCACCAGGTGAAATAGTTTCGTAATAACAAGGCAATTACTGACTACCGTCCATCAAAACACAGCCATAAGGCTACAGAGGAAAGCCATAATGTTTTCGCAAAGACTTCGCGGTTCAAGAAAATTTTTTCCTGTCCCTGTTGCTTCACGTTGAATCTTTGTCAAAAATCATTGGAGCAAAACCGTCATTACTTAGAATTATTTACCATCTCGCCCCATCTCTACCATCTGCTTGTCGTCGTGGCTGCCTTAGTTGGAAGAGCGACTGCCCCGAACAGGTGGTGGTCACGGGTGTAAGGCACGGACCTGAAGGAATATTATCAGAAACTACCAAAGTTTCTGCATACCCATGTATCTTTCCTTTCTAGCCGTATGGCAGTATTTGGGATCACATTAATGAGTAATTAATATCTTATTAAAGTGTAGATATAAGAAACTCACAGCGCTCCTTAAGCGAAGCCCATCGCGAGTGAGCGGATTACGGTCGACATGGAGTGAAAGGACGGAGGCTAAATGCTGCTTTGCAAAATTGGTTTGGTACTGTGGTAAATGTTTTGTATATTTCAGGCGCTATTACCTTTTTTAGCCGTAGTGGGCATCCATGAACACTCAAACCTCATAAGAATACACGCCACATACGCCTCTGAAGTGCGGCAACCAGCGAACGTCACGCGGCATGCGGCAATATATTTTTTTTTTTCATGTGATGTTTTAGTGCCCTTCTTGCCTGGTTTCGTTAGAATGAATAGAAAGAGAGCGTCGCCTCTAAAGATTCGACTGAGAAGTTGAGTTTTCCCAAGAGTAATACGAGCAGCTCCAGGTCTCGTCGGTGAGAGAAATGCTAAAGATACATTCTGCAACAAAAAGCAGCAGAAACTGGAGGGAAAGCGACAGCGTTATTGCATGCCGGCCGCAGCGCCTTCTCATTCTTTTCTCTTCCTCTAGAGCCGCACAGCGACCTACCTCACATTACACAACACGCAAGGAAAGACACAATATGGTTTATAGGGGTTTAACGTACCAAAGCGACTCGGGCTATGAGAGACGCCGTAGTGAAGGGCTCCGGAGATTTCGACCACCTGGAGTTCTTTAACGTGCACTGACATGGCACAGTACACGGGCCTCTAGAATTTCGCCTCCATAGAAAATTGACCGCCGCTGCCGGGATGGGACCCGCGTCTTCCGGGTCAGCAGCCGAGCGCCATAACCACTGAGCCACCCCGACGGCTGGAAAGACGCAGTAGCTGTCTCACATACTGGTGGACACCTGAACTACGGCATGAGGAAAGAGAAGAAGTAGGAAGTGAGAAAGAACAGGCAGAAAGAGGTCATCAGAAGGTGACATCTGACACCTGCTACAATGATGTTATTAGGCAACTTTCTGGCTGGTATAGATCCTCAGTGGAAAGTTTAGTTTAGTTAATGGCGTTTTCCGTCCCAAAGCGACTCAGGCTATGAGAGACGCCGTAGTGAAGGACTCCGGAAATTTCAACCACCAGGGGTTCTTTAACGTGCACTGACATCGGGTATTGGGTATATAGGTCTCTAGCATTTCGCCTCCACGGAAATGCGACTGCCACGGCCGAGATGGCAAGTAGCGCCTTGCAGCCGAGCACCACAACAACTGAGCCACCGTGGCGGATATCTCATCGACAACGGCATACCATAGTACTAAAGTGACTTTACCATTTCAATGTGATGCCAGTTCTCACTTTGACACTTTCCTACGCAGCACCAATTTTTCATGTGCTGCGTGCTCTTCGTCGCAAACCACATATCGTCTTTCCGAAGACAGCCCGTCAAAACCTTACAACTGGGGAAAGAACGCTGAATTCCACAAACGCTGAATACCCAAAGGTCTGGCAATATATTCGAATACCTCTCGCCAGCAAGCCTAAAGCCTAAGAAACGTATGCTTAGAGAATGAGAACCCGTATGATACCACCCGCAACGGTACGTGACGGAAGCCAACAGTCACCGAATCCAAGGAGCATACGGGACTCCTTTTTTTAATTTGTAGATTTCATCAATGCGAGACTGACCCATGACCACCAATTTTCGCATCCGAGGCTCTACCAAACGAGCTACGCATCCACCGGCGGCATGGGGTTGTTTTTTCTTCTGTTTTTATTAATCTCCCATTGATGAAAGCTACAAATTAAGAAAGAACATCCCTCCTTGCTTTCGATCACTGTTGGCTTCCGTCATGTACGTCATAACGAGCACCTCTTTCCATTCCCTTGTCTAGTACATAGTTTATCGAGGGCCTCGAATCTCGCGGTCTTGAGGCCGTAGGTAGCGTAAGAGGGTTCTCGCCTGGCTTGCGCCCTTACCTTTCGACCCCGTTCCTACGTGGCCCTCACAGTAATACAAGACGCACTGCGCACGCCGCTATAGATGAGGGGGACGCCGGTGAACACTGTCAAGGTTCGTTTACATTGCTCATTGATACCACCGAAAGCACAAGTTTTTGCAGCCATCGCCGTAGCTCAGTTGGCAGAGCAACACACGCTACTTGCGGAGGTTGTGGGTTCGGATCCCATTAGTGGCATTTGGTTGTTTTTTCGTCTTTTATTATTCTCCTTTTGATGAAAACCACTTATAAAAAAATTCAGAGGAAACTGTGTTGACCCAAAGTGCGGTGAGCCGGACGCTTTAAGCGCGGTGGTGCTGCTTGTGTCACTGATGTGTGGTTAAGATGTTAAGCTTCGCTTCTAAGAGTGGAACGCGACAGCGGCTTGCAACGCTGCCAGGGAGTCCACAGAACGCCATCGCCCGTTTGAAGAAAGAAAATGTATGCCTCGCTTATCACAGTGGACACCTGAACCTCGCCTACCGGGAAGGGAGGAAGATGGGAGTGAACGAAGACACCGTATTCACTGGACGCGCCTTTGTACATTCCAAACCATCGAGCTGGCATGGCGGAGTGGTAGCGTGCTCGTCTCGCACTCCGGAGACCCTGGTTCGATTCCCCAACTCGACCAATTTCCTACTCGGTTTTATTTATTTATCTGGTCTGCCTAGAAAGGCACATTAGGTTACTTGGTTAATTAAGCAATTAAATAACCTCATTCCCACTCACTTGGAGCATCACTATACCATCCCTTTAATTGGTTTTATGGTTTGAAATTCATGCACTGTGACGTCAAGACTACTTCGACCAATTGAAAAGCGTGACATTCTTGTCGACAGCTGCTGCTTACAACGACGAGGCATTAGAAAAACAGCGCGAAGGACGCAGACGAAGAAGAGAAGACACAACACAGAAACACAGCGCAGACACAAACACAGGATGAGGCATTAAAGGTTTCCGCCTTAAAATAGACATCCCATATGTTCCTTGGTTTCGGTCACTGTTGGCTTCCGCCAAGTATGTCGTAACAACCACCCCTTTGCATTCCCTCATCCGCAACGGTGTGATGGTGGTGGTGAAAAGCATTCATTATATATAGAGAGGTCGCTTGTTTGGGAGGCGACCCCTAGTGGGCCGCCCCCCTCACAATACTAGGTGGGGTCCCTATTCTGGGAGGACCCCATCTGACTCTACCGTAGCTCGGGTACGCCAGACCATGCATGGCCTCAGGAGATTTACTGGTCAGTGACCATGTTCAAACACAAATGACGTTTCGGGGGCGCTACGGCTCTCTTGTAGATAATGAGCAACCGGCTTGACGTCCCGGGCTTTTCCTAGCGGTTAGTATCGTTTTTAGACATTTCGCGTAGATAAGGTGCAATATGTCATCATTCTTATTTATTTTGTTAGGCGTGGTCTGGATTATAGTGACTCGAGGTATCGGCGGGCTGATGCATTCTTTTCTGTTGCCACTATATCTGCTTCGTCCCAGTTAATTTCATGGCGAGTCATTCGCATGCTCCACGATTGCGTTCGTTGTCACTTTTCCTTTTCGTACGTCCTACTGACGTTCTTTCAGGCGTCTTGTGACATCTTTCGTTTCGCCTATGCAAACTGATTAACAGTCGGAGCTGGCGCTTTTGTAAACCACGCCGGGAAACTTGCCACGAAGGAGCTGGTCTTTCTCGTTTACAAGATCATTTCTTATCTTGGTTGTTACGACATGTGCAACATGGGCGCCTGTTGTGGCATGTGCAACATGGATGCATGGCCTGTTCGGCCGAAAAGTCATAGCAGCCGAGCAGGGCCGCCTCCCAGTCTTCTCGAGTTGGGTTGGGGTGAGGGATGCGAGAAAGACTGCTCTCGCATGCCCACACCATATGATAGGTGTTAGCCACCTCCATAAAGCATGCGGAGAGGCCAGAAAAGGAGGGATCGAAGTATTTCAGTTCTGCCTGGCACAGCAGTGTATTAGTGAAGAGTCTTAGCAGAAGACGCTGAGCTGCTTTCCCCAGCCCTTTGACAGGGGTCGGGTACTTGCGGTGAAAGTCTTGGTAGTGATTCACGATATCTTTAAATTTTAGAAGGGGTTCGTTGTCCAAATCCAATTCAGTAAAGTCGTCGCCAGGGGCCCGAGAGTGAGTGTGCAGGCGCCTGCGTCTGCAGCCCTTTCTGGTACGCCTTGGTGGCCTGGAGTTAAGACTAAGTGGCAGAGCGTAAGATCTCGGTCTCCCGCCGCGTTGCGAAGTATTCGATAAGCTGTGAGGAAGACAAACCCAGCTCGTCATTTCGAAAAGCCCCTCGAAAGTCGGATAGGATATATTGTGCCTGACGGTGAGAGGCTGCCAGGGCGAAGGCCACCTCCTCAGCGTGAGTTGCGCTCGGAGCTCTGAAAGTGAGCCCGTCCACCGATCTTTGCTGGTGTATGACCGCTCCGTGTACCACCCCTCCTGGAGCGGTGCGGGCGGTCCACGTCCGTATTAAAGAGGCCCTGTTTCTTTCCATAATGGCGGTGGTGGGCATCCGCCCGCGCCTGCTGCCGGCCATTACGGCCTTCTTGGAACATTGCAGTAAGAAGGGTTCGAACATGGTGGGCGCCTCTCCATAGTTCGGGCACTGCTACCCTTTCCTCGGTGTGATAGTTGTGTTGAATGTGTAGCTGGCCCAAAACGCGACGACCGGACATGGTCTGGGCGAGACGCGTGTATTGGTTGTTCAGGTCCTCTTCATGGAGCTCCCGATAGGTGTTTACCCCCAGCGCGAGGAGCCTAACGCCCTTTTTATGTTCTTACGTAGGGTGACCTCAAAGACATCTTCATACTGCTTGCGGTGTGGAGTTATGGGGTTGAATAGAGTATTCCAATCGTAACGAAGGCATATGCGAGTCGCAGCGCGTCTCTGCTTCGTAGACCTCCGTGTTTGTTGGAGGCCTGATAGACCATGCGGCCCTCCTGGTCGGGGACCTAGCGCCGCTTGGCCAGAGTTGTGTCGGTGCGACGTGTTCTGCTAATAAAGAGTCCGAGAACTCTCATTTCCGATGCTTCGCGGATGGTACCACTGGCGAGGGAGAGGGAAATGGGGATTTTAAACTTCGGCTTCGGCCGAATATGCACAAATTCTTATTTTTGTGGTGAGCACTGGAGGACGCAGTACGTGACATAGTTGTCTACTATGTCAACGGCTGCTTGCAGGCATTCCTTCATGTGACCCATATTACCTTGGGTGGCCCAGATAGTGATGTAGTCGGCATACAGCGCATGCTGAACGCCTTCGACAATGGCCGATTTAGAGGGCAGGTGAAGCATTGCCAAGTCTTGTATGCCCAAACGCATGGAAACTATGGTTCGCGATTGACTTTCATAATACTTAGAAAATCGAAACTCCTTCGTCGCATAAACCAGTTCAGGACATACTAGTCCAACTAAAACATGAAATGCTCACTCCTGTCGAGTGCCCCCACAACGACACGGTAGTCCTGGCCTTGGACGGCTTGGACCTTAAGGAGAATTTGACAATGTGAAACGCTGCGTCACTCAAGCTCATCTGAATGAGACTGACTATGGCTCCAACAGCTTCCACTACATTAAATACTTTCCCACGGATCGCCAGGCCTTCGGCATAGGCGGTACATCACAAGGCGCTGTATTGCCCCATCTGCAACGGTGTACGACGAACGGTTGCGTCACAATTTCAATACAAAAACAGGTTTTTGAAGAATGGAAATTGTCCAGTAACTGTCTCACCTCTCCGTGGACACCTCAGTCGCGCCTTAGAGAAAAAGGTAAAGTCTGCGCTGGAGTTTAAGGTGCATATGCCTGGTTTATGATGTATGCAGGTTTAACGTCCCAAAGCGACTTGGGCTACGAGGGACGCCGTAGTGAAGGGCTCCGGAAATTTCGACCACCTTGGGTTCTTTAACGTGAACTAACATCGCACATTACACGAGCTTCTATAATTTCGCCTTCATCGGAATTGGACCGCGCAACCGGGATCGAACCCGCGTCTTTCGCGTCAGTAGCCAAGCGCCATAACTACTGAGGCACCGCGGCGGCTCAAGGTGCACATGTGATCGGCAGCATTCCCGACTATATTCGTAACAAACTTCGGAGGGACCTCTCGTACAGCATTCCGGGTGGTGTCATACATTTCTCTATGCATGTAGCTCGCATGTTCTAGTCAAGTTGGAAACTTGCTTGCGGCAGGGATTCGAGCCGACGACCTAAGGTGCAGATGCCGTGGGCTCGAATCCCTGTCGCAAGCCGGCTTCCACCTTCACTAGAACATGTGAGCTACATGCATAGAGAAATCGTGTGACGCCACCCATCACGAAGTACGACGAGGGATCCCACAGAAGTTTGGAACGAATATAGTCGAGAACGCTAGTACCACATCGAGGTCAGCCAGTGGGGGATGGAGAGGGGGCTGGTTGTAATAAGACGAGTCCAACTAGCGTGACTGTCTAAAATCAAGGCATTTGGCTTGCTGAGTGCGTCGTACGGCCGATTGTGTTAGCCTATTTTTCTTGCCATCACTGGGAGTTGCTGTACCATCTGCGAGTACTCACACTAATGCACTAACGCACGCCGCCGGCTTTTCTCGCAATGGGGCTACAAATGCTTGCGGCTTAAAGGGACAGAACACTCGATTTTAAAGACCCAGTGTTTTTCGGCCCAACCGAAACCTTGCTCTCTAAGGTGCTGTATTCCACAATGGTATTATTAGAAACGTTGTAGGAATTTTTTTACCGAGAATTTTTAATTCAGTGCATGCGCCTGTTATTCTCTATCCCAATGTTAGAAACCACGATCAGCCAGCGTGATGGCGATTGCATGTTGGCAAAAGGGCGGCACCAAAAACTAACACAAATCTCACCCGCCATACCAACGTTGCGCCACACAGTAATATGCTGTTTTTAGTGTGCTGTTTGTTTGGGAGATTCTGCAGTCTCGGAAGATCAAGCAGGTGGGAGCATACAGATAATTTTTTTAACATAGCAGTGCTTTCATAACCATACTTGAAACGTTAGCTTGGTTCAAGAGAAGCACGAATTAAAAATCGGCATGCACAACGGCTTTTCACGAGGACAAGGTGCACACACACATCAACAGAACAAAATTATGATAACATACATAAGTAACAAAGACTTACTTGCAAAAACAATAAGTGGGGTAAAAGTTTGAATACGGAACTGTGCTTCCGCATAAAGAGTCCGAATTAAATCACAAACAAAGCTCAAGGGTGCATCAAAATTGAAACATATTAGTTAAAGCACACTCAAAATTTTCCGAAGGAAAAACTATTGGAGGCAGGACATTCCACTCAGTTCTAGTTCGTGGAAAGAATGAAGACGAACAAATTTGTGCGCGTGGCGTATGGGACGAAATGTTTGACGTGCCGATGCCTGGATGAAAGCGATGTAAACAGCAAAATATCAAAGTTTGAGTTCAGATTCTGGCGTTATGTGTAGGTGTCATATAAAAACTTAGGTCGCGCAATTTTCCTTCCGATTTCTAGTGGTTGGATGTTATTGTCTGCGACGACCTTTGAACCAGATATTTAATAAATATAAAACGAACTGCGCGTCTATGAACCATTTCAGCTTTTGCTTGCCTTTTATTTAGAAGGGATCTCATACCACTAAAGAGTACTCTAGTTTTTGCAAAAAAAAATGCTTTATAGGCTTAAAATTTTAATTCCGAGAGTGCCTGTGTTTGTTTGTGTCATAGAAAGCCAAGCGGGCATGTAGCAGAAGCGCAAGTGCTTTTAATATGTGTAGACCACGAAAGGGAGTTAGTAAGTGTAATTCCTTTGCAGGGTTTACAGAAACTGGAATGGACTATCGTTCACGTCAGTTTCCGTACTCAAAGCTGTTACAGCACAGTGATTTTCGCCTGGTCGGCAAAACTTTGAGTAGACCGTGGTTTCCGCTCCATCCAGGAATTTGGAAGCACTGTGGTGCCATGTAATTCAAAAATCTAAAAGCTCAGGGTAGACGATGCGAAGGGAGTGTGGCTTTTCGCTGAATGGCGCACTGGTAGGAGTTCAAACTATAATAGAACATGCCGAGCACTCACGAGCGAAAACCACTTCGCATTTAAAACAAATCATCGATATTTTACCGATATGGGGTCATATGGTGGACTTCAGCGATAATGGCGGTTTTCGCCGAAAACTTGGATTTTTATGCGATTTTCGATGCCAAATTGAAATTATAAATCCTTGTTTTTTTGACACTGGAACGCTTCAATCTTACAGTTCGACGCACGGTCTTTATATTCCCGCCATAATCTCATGGCCCCTCTTAGTCATTGTTCTGCGCCTTTAAAGGCAAGCTCGCAATCGTAGCGCACAAGGCCTTGGCACAAGGAAAAAAATGAACCGAACACTTGAAATTAACGCTGATAAAAGGCGAGCTGCCACACGCGACGACGTCATGAGATGACGAGGTACGCCGGCAATAGACGGCACTTTGCGGCAAGGAAGGCGCAGAATACTCAAGGTGAATGGCATAAGAGGCACTGTCTGCTGCGGTAAGAGAACGCGAGCACAGATATTTTAGTGCGAAAGTACTTCTAGTCCAAATCCCTGAGCTTCAGATGGTTGTGTGAAGCCTCAGAGTAGCAAGTGTGAACTTGTCACTGGACTCCTAGATACGGCTGGACTCTTCGATGCCGTTCTAAACAGATGCGCTAGCGCGTCTGCCCTCCCTCGCTTTTTCTCCTCCTCCTCCTTCTGCACCAGCTCCCGCACCTTTACAACAACCACCTCCACCGGCATCAGCTGAGAAGCCGATGAACACGGCACCTTAGGCTGCGTCATCGCGAGCCTCCTCTCCCAGCCGCAGCCCCTCGCACAAACGCCAATCACCCTCCTCCGATGCCCTCGCGCCCGAGCGTGATGCCACTGAACAAACAGCCTCTTCTTGGAGGCGTTTGAGCAGCCTATTATAGGCTGCTTCGCGCAACTTGAGGAGCTCGTCGCCAGTACGCATGGCCGACACTGAATCTCACCTCACCGCCCTACACAACAGGGTCGCGGCCCTAGAAACCCTCCAGAGCGCGACTGAGGCCTCCCTCGTGCACCTCTCGCTGCCCTCCCCACCAATCCCTGCACTTACTATGAATCCACTTGAGGACCTCGCCATCCGCCATGAAGACACCCCCCGCACCTTTATCTATGGCAGTGGAAGTGTTGGGAGTTCCGCGGCAAACGGAGTACCCTGGAGCTCCATCTCCAGAACATCCCTCGTGACACTCTCCCTTGCGGCCTAGCACCCCTTAAGCTGCGCGACTACGCCTCCTTCCACCCTCCTTCGGAGGCCCAACTAAGCGTTACAACGCTGGTGTACCGCAACCTTACGGCACCATCTGGCCGTTTCGGAATGTGCCCATCCCCTCCTTGAAACCCTTCACAGCCATCGCAGTGAGGCAAGCCTCGTCGTTCTCAATGTGTACAGCCCTCCCAAAAGCCTCTTCGTTCTCAATGTGTACAGCCCTCCCAAAGCCCCTTCAACTCCTCTCCTCCTCGTCATCCGCAAAGCGCTCGCCTGCGCTGGCAGCAACGCCCTGGTCATTGTGGGATACTTCAGTGCACCCCATACCAGCTGGAGCTACTCTCAGAACACCCGCAAGGGCCACTCAAACTATAGGTCAGTTATAAGGCACTCATATAATTTTTTCCTTTCTAGGAGGATCCTCTCCATCTGTGTACATTCAATTGCACGAATACCGAGGGAAAAACAGAGTGGGCTTACTACCTTCCCGGAACTCCTTGCCTGGTAAGACAGCCTTCATATCTCTTTCGCTGACGTTTCCAGGGATGCAGCCACTTTTCTTGAGCAGCGAAGTGCTCCGACATTCTCTCCATTCTGTGGAGACATGTGACAGCACTATATTTAATTGCAGTTGCAACATTTCATAGCGTATCCTTCGCTAAAGAGTGTATATCACAGCAGTTATTACATCACATGCCTGGTACACATGCCCTGCATGGAATAGGACTCCATTTTTTGTATCTTGAAAATTGTCGGCCATTGTTCACTTTTGCAGGTTTTTATGCGAAATATCTTTTGCAAGTGTACAGTGTAGCCCTAACGGCCATTTTGTCTAAAATCAACGGCCTGGCTTGTGATTTCAGTTGAAGAGATGAACCAGCTCCGGAAGCTAGCGGGGCCAAATGCCAAACCTTGAAAGCTATTGTAACTGCACTATCTAGAATTCCCATTCGCTGCTGAACCATCCTTTTAGTGGTCATAATTAACAACTTCCTTCTGGACTGCACACTGTCCAGCCCTACATAAACGCATTACCTCGGATTGGAACGCGTCAGAAATTGAGGTCGGGAATTTTATGTTCTTCATCTGCACTATCTTCACTGCACTATCTAGAATTCCCATTTGCTCCAGAACCATGTTATAGCTGTCATAACTATCAATTTCTTTCTTCGCTGTACGCTGTCCAGAACTACATAAACGCATTACCTCGGAGTGAAACGCGTCAGAAAATGTGGTGAAGGATTTTATGTTTTCAACTTAGACCGAATCGCAGGTCGCACAAATCTTGGCTCCAATGGTTCTCCTCTATTGAAAACGCATCACTCAGCATAACAAGCTGAGGTGAACAGCTCAAGTGCCTCCGTAGATTCTGCTATTGGGAGTCTTCGCTTCCTGTATGAAAACTCGTACCACTCTTCCTCTCATTATGGAAACTCAACATTCTTGTCACACCTGTACGGCTTTATCTGTACAAATTCTGTTGCGATCATTCATGTCCCAACTGCCCTGCCCCTTATGCCAACCTCTCCAGCTATTTATTCTGCTGCCCGGATCATCTGCAATGGGGTTACTTTTACACACCCTTCCGTATTGTCGGGATCTGGCTCGACTGGCTTTGAGCTGGAGGCGAAGACGAACAGAGCCTGCTCGTGCAGCACGTCATCAACGTCTTAGGCGCCTAAGTTTTGTGCCTGAATGAGGTCCCATATTGCTGCTACAACTACCAATATTTTTTAGCAATATACGGATGCCAGATCGTCTACTCTGAAATTATCTTAATTCGAAAGAACGAAAAAGCGGCTACACAATCTGATCAGCCAAGTTAGCGTTAGCAACAACCGAAGGTGTCGTGTATGTCGCTGGCGCCGAAGGCACTGTTATTCTGCTCGTTTAGTGCACCGCTACGTGCTGCACATCCAATTAGGCCGAGGAAGTAACCATCCGTAGTATTCTGCGGACTTTAAACATGGCACAAATGGCCTGGCGTGAAGCAGCTGGGATTTTTCGTCGGGCGAAGAACTCCCGCCGTTAGCTCGATTCAGGCGGCCCTTCGCCATGAACTCATGCTACCCTTTCCTTCGTTAGGGGTGCTTATCGCGTTGGTTGCAGTCAAGATTTTCAGGGGTAAGAAACACTGGTTAGTGGCGGTCTAAACTACGTCAGCGCACGTGGTGAGTGGAGGCAAACGGCTGTTTCAAAATGAATAATTCCTGCGCTTGCACGCTGCAAGAGCCACTCTACTAGTGACCAAATTGTCCGGGGCGTCGGGAAGCAAAGCTATTCCGTTTACACCGGTGGTAGTTTGAATACCGCTTGGGGGTGAAGATATTTCTGTTGTATACGGTTACTGCCAGGACAACGAGACGAAGAACCAATTGACTTTGCTCCGGCCGCTGTGGGAGCAATTGACGCCAGTGCCGGTATTGACGGGACAATGGACTATTTGGGTCGAAAGTAATCGGCCGCCCTCCATGTTCCGAACCGGGCTGCACTGCGCCAGTCTTGACGCCAGGAGTGGATCGTTAGGTGGCGCCCGCATGCCGTGTGGCCCGGTTGGGAACGTGGAGGGCGGCCGGTTACTTTCGACCCAACCAGTTCATATAGGAAGGTTTCTACCCATTAGGCTTCTTACTGGTTTAGGCCCGTACGCCCCGTAACACTGAAAAAAATTCAAGATCAGGTAGGTAACCTAGTGCACCTTCGCATTGCGTCTTAATGATACTTTATCGTGGGTTGACGCTGCTGGTGGTCGAGCTAGATGGACGCGTCGAAATAGATAGATAGATAGATCTTTATTTCAGACAACAAGGTCTCGGATACAGGGGCAAAAGGCAGATGCACTCTGCCTGACGGGGCCCAAGCACCCGACACAATGCTCAGAACAAGCGGCAAAAGAAGCTTCATACACTCTCATTACAAAAAACAACACATAATTATACAAGGTAAAAAAAGTAGGAGGAAGGTGCATACTTTTGCAATGACATAATTAAAGTAAATATTTACAAGGCACATCACAACAAGAAAAACATGAGAATTCAAAGAGTTGACGGAAAAACAGGGACATCAAGAATTTTAATCATTCGGGCGAGAAAGGAGGTAAGCTTTAGCATTTCTATTGAATGACTTTTGGGAAACAGATTTCTGAATAATTTCTATGGCCTGTGTATTGTCACGGATGGGTCCTTAATCACACAGGCTAGGCGCAAGCCGCCAACAGAGAAGCAGAGTCCCAGCTCCGAGAGCACGCGAGTTCCTCACTTCTTCGTCCTTTCGGCGCCGCTCGGGGACACCTGGCGGCATTATTCCCCCTCCCCAAAAAAGAAAGCAAAAACGTGGGCGCACATTGAGTGAACGGGAGGAAGTAAGCAAGTGAACAAACGGTCACATGCCGCTCAACGGCTGCAGGCACTAATAAAAAGAACACGCGGAAGAGGCTACGTCCCTTACTGTGTACAGTAAGGCTTCATGCGCAGTACGTGCACGACCTCAGGCTGAGGTCGACGGCGCGAACTCGGTAGAGTGCCATCGGGGAGGACTTCATACGTCACATCCGTGATACGGCGCAACACTGTGTACGGTCCAAAGTAGCGGCTCAGGAGCTTCTCCGACAGACCTGGGCGACGTACTGGGGTCCATACCCACACTTTGTCGTCGGGGTGGTACTCTACGTGTCGATGTCGTTGGTTGTAGCGTTTTGCATCCGTGGCCTGCTGCCGTCGGATGTGCATACGGGCCAGTTGCCGGGCTTCCTCTGCGTGCCGAGTAAACTCCTCGGCGTCCGACGTGAGCTCCTGGTCGTCAGGGGCGCACGGAAGCATGGCGTCGAGCATTGTCTGTACGTCACGCCCGTAGACGAGGCGAAACGGCGTAAAGCGAGTCGTTTCCTGAAGCGCCGTGTTATAGGCAAACGTCACGTATGGGAGGATCTCGTCCCAGGTCTTGTGCTGTACATCGACGTACATGGCGAGCATGTCCGCTAAGGTTTTGTTGAGGCGCTCCGTGAGCCCGTTTGACTGCGGGTGGTATGCAGTAGTCTTGCGGTGGGTCGTGTGACTCAGCTGGAACACCTCGTGCAAGAGCTGCGCAGTAAACGCAGTGCCTCTGTCGGTGATTACGGAAGACGGGGCGCCGTGTCGTAAAACGATGTGGTGTATGAAGAAATGTGCGATTTCCGAGGATGTACTGCGCGGCACCGCCTTGGTTTCCGCATAGCGCGTCAAATAATCAGTCGCAACTATAATCCACTTATTGCCAGATGCTGATACAGGAAATGGGCCCAGAAGATCAATGCCGACTTGGTCAAAAGGTGTGCGAGGTGGTTCAATTGGATGGAGCAAACCTGCAGGCTTTAGCGGTGGCGACTTACGACGCTGGCACTCACGGCAACCTCTGACGTAGCGATGAATGGTCGCTGCAAGTTTAGGCCAATAATAGGCCTGACGCACTCGGGCGAGCGTGCGTGCAAATCCCAAGTGGCCAGATGTGGGCTCATCATGACACGCTGAAAGGATGTCGTCGCGGAGGTCTGATGGTACGACTAGGAGGTAGGTCCGGTCACCGTTACGTGAGTTTTTCTTGTAGAGTACGCCATTGCGAATACAAAAAGAGGACAGGTGGCGGGAAAAGGGTCGAGGTACGTTGGAAGCATGGCCCTCTAGGTGATCCATGACAGACCGCAGGCCAGCGTCAGCACGCTGCCTTGCCACCAAGTCCGAACTGCTGACCACACCTAGGAAACGATGGTCGTCCTCTGCGCTGTCATCAGCTTGCTCAACGGGTGCGCGCGAGAGCGTGTCGGCATCTTCGTGTTTACGTCCGGACTTATAGACAATTGTATAATCAAATTCCTGAAGGCGAAGGCTCCAGCGTGCCAGGCGGCCTGATGGGTCCCGGAGATTGGTCAGCCAGCACAAGGAATGGTGGTCTGTGACGACTTTGAAAGGGCGACCGTAGATATAGGGCCGAAATTTCATCGTGGCCCAGATGACGGCGAGGCACTCCTTTTCTGAGGTGGAATAGTTGATTTCGGTGCGCGAGAGTGTGCGACTTGCATACGCGATCACACGTTCCACGCCTTCTTGATGCTGAACGAGGACGGCACCAAGCCCAATATTGCTAGCGTCGGTGTGTATCTCGGTAGCAGCCTCCTCATCAAAGTGAGCAAGCACAGGGGTAGTGTGCAGCCGTTGTCGCAGCTCTGTGAAAGCAGCCTCTTGCGCGGCAGTCCAGACGAACGGTGTATCTTCACGCGTTAAGCGGGTCAAGGGTTCAGCGATGTTGGAGAAGTCTGCGATAAAACGGCGGTAGTAGGCGCACAAACCCAAGAAGCGCTTGAGCGCTTTCTTTGTAGTAGGACGGGGAAACTCGGCTACGGCGGCAGTTTTCTCGGGGTCGGGTTTTACACCGTCGGCGCTCACAACATGGCCAAGAAACTTGAGCTCTTTGTAGCCAAAGTGGCACTTCTCGGGTTTAAGTGTCAAGTCGGCCAACCGCAGGGCATCCAGCACGGTCCGCAGTCGTTCAAGGTGTTGGTCGAAGGTTTCTGAAAACACCACCACGTCATCTAGATAAACTAAACAGGTTTGCCATTTGAGGCCAGCCAGGACAGTGTCCATCATGCGCTGAAACGTCGCAGGCGCTGAACAAAGGCCGAAGGGCAACACCTTAAATTCATATAGGCCGTCGGGTGTGATGAAGGCAGTTTTTTCGCGGTCACGTTCATCAACCTCAATCTGCCAATATCCACTCTTTAGGTCGATCGATGAAAAATACTTGGCGCGGCGAAGTCTGTCGAGTGAGTCGTCGATGCGAGGCAGCGGGTAGACGTCCTTTTTCGTTATGGCGTTCAGCTTACGGTAATCGACGCAAAAGCGCAAAGTCCCATCCTTCTTCTTTACCAGAACAACAGGCGACGACCACGGGCTCTTAGAAGGCTGAATTATGCCGTCTGTAAGCATCTCCTTCACCTGCGTTTGGATGGCGTCGCGTTCCTTCGGGGAAATGCGGTACGGCTGCTGTCGTATGGGGCGAGCATCATCGGAAGTGATGATTCGATGCTTTGTGACCGCCGTTTGCCGCACTTTCGAGGAGGATGCGAAGCAGGTTTGGTATTGAAGCAGTAGGGCGCGTAGGTCGCGCTGTTGAGTGGCTGATAGCCCGGAGCTAATATCGATGCGATCCAGGGACGTCTCCGGTTGTACCATGCCCTCGGACGCAAAACACTCAGTAACATCTGCCAATTGGTCGGCCCACGCTATGGCAGTAGCTCGGAAAAGGCGACGAGGTTCGTTGGTAAAATTAGTAATCAGGAGCTCCGACCGACCGTTATGGAGGTGGACAAGGCTTCGGGCCGAGCAAATGCCGTGTGTCAGTAGCAAGGAAAGGTTGCCCTCGGCGACTGCAGGTCCATCACGTAGCCTATCATCGCATTCAACTCTTGCAAAAACACTGGCGCGCGGCGGGATCAAAACACTCTCAGTGGAAATACGAAGGGCGGAGCTGCGTTGACGAACATCGGAGGTGTTGTCGGCTTTCGCTCTAGAAAACGTAACGGTTCTGTTCCGCAAGTCGATAACGGCACCATTCTCACGGAGAAAATCTACGCCCAAAATCAGGTCACGAGAACAGTCGCGGAGCACCAGGCAGCTCACTACGAACGTCGAATCGATGATCTGGACCCTAGCCGTGCACTGTCCAAGCGGAGTAATGATATGGCCCCCCGCCGTCCGGATCTGCATGCCAGAGCAGTGAGTCGTGACTTTCTTCAGAAGCGCTGCCAGTTTGCCACTAATAATTGAAAACTCTGCTCCTGTGTCCACCAACGCGCTAATGCTGTGACCGTCGAGAAGCACGGGTATGTCGAGTGAGGATCGCTCCTTTAGATCACCGGCTGTCGTCGACGTCGACAGTATGTTTATTTAGAAGACTGGGAATTAAATATGAAAGCATTTCGGTTCCATAGTTAGTCCTTACGAATGGTACTCTGTAACTGACGTGCCTTAATTTATAAGGCGCGTCACTACTAGAGTTTAATTGAACATATTTAGTGGGATGATGTTTTAAATCGTTAAACACATAAGAAAGCAGTTTCAACTCAAATAATTCATTGACTTTTAGAATAGAATGCTTAGAGAAGTACAAACCTGTATGATCATTGTATGCAAGGTTTTCGACATATCGTATTGCTTTTTTCTGTAATGTTATCAGCCTCGTGAGGTTAGTTTTCGTTGTAGATCCCCAAACAAGTAAACAATAATGAAGATGTGATTGAATTAAGGTATAATATAACTGCCACTTCAGCCATTTCGGAACAAGGTCTCGAAGTTTATATAATACACATAATGACCTTGATATGCTGGCATGAATCTTATTAATATGCAGGGTCCAACTCAAGTGTTCTTCAAAGATTATGCCTAAAAATTTGTAGGAAGAAACACGCTCAATTACGCTATTTTTGAATGTAAGATTAATTTCACTGTTATCAGGCTTGTTTCGTGCCTTAAATACAATAAGCTTTGTTTTATTAACATTTAACTCTAGTTTATTTATATTCAACCATAAAGACAATTCTTGTAACCATGCATTTGCCTCAGCCTGAATATTACTAAGATGCATGCCAGAAAAAAACACACTGGTATCATCTGCATATAAAATTATTGTGGGAGTTCGAGGGATGGCTATTATATCGTTGATATATAGAATGAAAAACACTGGACCCAAAATAGACCCTTGTGGGACACCGTATATTAATTGACCAGGTTGTGATTGATGACCATTCAAACATGTATACTGAACGCGACCGGAAAGATAAGTACGGATCAGATTTAAGGCAACTCCTCGAATGCCATAAAACGGTAGCTTATAAAATAAAATATCATGTTTAACTGAATCAAATGCCTTCCTGAAATCTAAAAAAAGTCCAACTGTAAATTGTTTGTCATCCATATTAGAAAATATTTTTTCCTTTATACTAAGCAATGCCATTTCTGTTGACTTCTTCTCACGAAATCCGAACTGTTCGTTAACAAAAATTTGTCTGTCGTCAAAGAACTTACACAGTCTGATTTTGATCAAATATTCCAGCAGTTTAGAAAACAAAGGGAGTACAGATATAGGTCTGTAGTTGTTTATATTGTCATAAGGGCCACCTTTGTGTAAAACCACCACTCTGGCAATTTTCATACCATCTGGAAAAATACCTTGAACTAACGCGTTGTTACATATATGCTGCAAGGGCAAGCTAATTAGATCGGCAACAGCAATAATAGGCTCGGCCTTAATTTCATCTGCGCCTGCCGCAGTGGATTTGTCTAGGCTTCTAAGAAATGTGAATACTTCATGTTCGCTGCAAGGATTCAAGAATATGGAATTACCAATTGGAGAGACAATATACTGAGCAATTTCATGATTTCTATCCTGCTTCTGAGATGATTCGCCAGAGGATAGGAAATGAGCATTAAACTTGTCTGCCAAAGCAGCGCCACTGTATTCAACACAATTGAATGTTAATGTGCTGGGAATATGGGTTGTCGCCCTTCCCATGAGGTCGCTCAAACAATCCCATATTTTCTTAGGGCAATTGGAGACTGCTGAAAATTTATTCTGATAATACTGTTTCTTAGCTTTTTTAATATCAGAGCCTAACTTATTTCTAAGTTTTTTGTATTCCTTAAGTATGACTGGATCTTTTGATTGGATGAATTTGTCAAAAAGCCTGTCACGGGTTTGAATTCGTCGATATAACTCTCTCGTAACCCACGGCTTTCGAGACTTTTTGTGAGGTTTTCCCACTGTCAAAGGAAAGGCGGTATCATATTTGCTTTTTACTAACTGAAGAAAGATATTGTACGCTATACTAGGATTTAACTCATTGTAAACTTCGCTCCAGGCAGTGCTTTCCATCATGGATCTAAACCTAGCTAAGTTTTCTTGATTGAAACTGCGATATACTATCTGGGGAGTTGGTACTTGCTTCCTTTTTTTTTATCGCCCGAGGAAAAAACCAGAATATAGGCAGATGGTCGCTCAAATCAAATGTCAGCACACCTGATAGCACTCTTGATAACTCATGATTTGTAACACATAAATCTAATAATGAGTCCCTCTCTAAGGTTATTCTTGTTGGTGACTGAATAAAATTGGTGCAGAGAAATGCATCAATGGCTTCACAAAAAAGACGTCGCGGGGAGCTGTTTGTCAAAAGATCAATGTTAAAGTCTCCAACCAAAACAACAGGGATATTTACGATACAAGCATATTCAAGAAGATCACGCACAAACTTGATAAATTCAGCACTTTCACTAGATGGGGGCCGATAAATGCAAGCGATCAGTGTTCCATGACATTTTATAGCAACCGATTCGTAGTGGGTATCGACAAGAGAAAAATTTGATAAAACTTCATAGTCAAGGTTTTCTTTAACATACAATGCGACGCCACCTCCTCTACGGTTTTCTCTGAACACGCCTTCAAACTTGTAGCCACGAAAGAAGATAACATCATTTTGATTTGTGAACCATGTTTCGGTGTACGCTAGTATATCAAATCTGTGATTCAGGGAATCCAAAGCTGATTGCATTTCAAAGTGCTTATTTTTTAGACTTCTAATATTCACATGAAAGACTGACATCCTGTCATTTTCGTGAACAAGACAACTACGCACCGCAGAGTTAAAAGATAAAGCATTGTAGTAAAGAGGCTTTGTTTGTGATGCCATAAAAGAAAAATAATGGAAAAAAAAACTGATCAGTAAGGCGAAGTAGAGGCGGTGCCTGTTCAGATGATATTTTCCAGGTCAGCAACACACGCGATCCGTATTGCCGTTTCACCCTGGCACTTGCGCACAAAAAGCTTTCCATTACTGTGCCAAGCATATTCGTACTGCTTTTCTGTGGCCCTTGTCCTCATCATCCACATGAGGTTTTTGTTCTGCGCTGTTAAATTGTCAAGAAAGTACACTGTGGATTCAGCTTACCGCATACTTTGCTTCTTTGCCATCCATTGGTCCTTCATTACAAGTGAGGAAAAGCGAACCAGAACTGCCGGGGTTTTGCCACGTTTAGCGGGCAGTCTATGAAGGCCTTCAACGTCGTGCTCAGTCAACTGAGGAAGCTCTAGGTCCTGGGCTATAGCATTGATTTTTTGGAACAAGTTTTCATTTTTGGTTTGCGCAAGTCCATGTACTTCCAAGTTATTCCGCCTGCTGTACTGTTCCAGACTGTTTATTTGCTGTCGTAGTTCGCAGACTTCGGGGTTAGTGTTCTCTGACTGAATCTGTGCCTCAATCTTTTCAACCCTTTTTGATAAAGTGACAATCTCAGTGGACTGAAGCTGCATTTTGGCCAGCACTTCATCATACTGATCTGAAAGATGCTGAACAGACTTTTCCATACTTTCCACTGTCTCTTTTACCTGGAAAAGGATATCTAACTTCTGTTTGATTTCCGGTAGTTCACAGAGCTTTTTGTTGATTTCCATTAGCATCCTTTCTGTCAGAGACTGCTCCTTCTGTACCTTTGTTACAATTTTTGAGCCTCGAGCAGCTGAAACTACACATGTTTGACACTTCCAACTTTTTTTATCGATATCTGTCATTGCTTTGTAGGCAGCTTTCGTCGTATTAGAACAAGCGCCTAAGTGGTAACCGTATCGGCATTCTGAGCAGGTAAGGGACGAGCCCTCTGCTGGAAGTGGCTGATTACAAACCAGGCATATATCACAAACAGGATCACCCATAGCACTCGCGATGGAAAAGCATGCGGCACAGTAGAAAACAACTACAGCAACAGCACAGACTCAAGCGGCGGCGGCGTTTGGCAGAAGGTTTCTTATGACTTCAATAAGTGAAAGCACACCAACCTGCAAAGTGAAGGATTTGCAGTTACTCTGTGCCGCTGTTGCTTCCGCCACCGCCGCTGAGCAAGTGTGGGGGGCACAGGTGAGCCTTGTCCTTTTATATGCTCCTGGCTGGTGCTGCTTGTGTCGTTATCTTGCGGGGCCGATCGTCGTCGCTCTTGCCACTTTAGTTCACCACGTGTATCGCTGCAAGCCTGGCCAAGAACTGCAAAGTGAAGGATTTGCAGTTACTCTGTGCCGCTGTTGCTTCCGCCACCGCCGCTGAGCAAGTGTGGGGGGCACAGGTGAGCCTTGTCCTTTTATATGCTCCTGGCTGGTGCTGCTTGTGTCGTTATCTTGCGGGGCCGATCGTCGTCGCTCTTGCCACTTTAGTTCACCACGTGTATCGCTGCAAGCCTGGCCAAGAACTGCAAAGTGAAGGATTTACAGTTACTCTGTGCCGCTGTTGCTTCCGCCACCGCCGCTGAGCAATGCTTTGTGGGACACAAAAATGTAATTTTTTCTAACTATGTTTACACCGGCATTGTATCGCTATGCAGCTTACAGAAAAATGTCCTGCTACATACACTGCTAAAGGGGCATTTTACGTGCTCTTTTGGGTACGTCATGTACCGGTCAATAAAATACACAGAGCGGTGCATGGGCGGAAGGTAGCGAATACGCACTGAGTTCTTCTACAACAGTTTCCCTGACACTGAAAACAATAACTAAGGGGAGAAACGTACAGCTGCAACGGAAAAAGATTAGCACAAGTGACTCATGACCGGAGCGGAAAAATTGCGAGACGCGGCGCTATTGTAGCCGTACGCGCAGATAGCGAGAGTGCCTGGCACATTCCACTTTCCAAAGTGGGGGTGGCCGATAGAAAGCAGCCCATCCGAAAGCAGGCACTGCCACAGATTACTTTTGACAGTGCAACCCCACTTTTTACAGTGCATCCCCAGCATATTTTTAAAGGAAAACGGTGATAAAGATAACAATGATCGCCACGCCAGCGCAAAAAAAAAAATAAAACGAATTATGTGCTCAGCCACCTTAGCACATGCTGATAAGAGATCTACAGGCGTTCCTTTAGGATGTTACATTTCAGATGGGCGAATGTCTAGGTGGGCTGCTTTCTGCCGGCCACCCCCGCTTTAGGAAATGGAATGATCCTGGCACTCTCGCTATCGGTGTACTCGGCAACAATAGCGCCGTGTGTCGCGATTTTTTCGCTCCGGTCATGATTCACTTGTGCCATTCTTTTTTCATTGCAGCTGTACAAGCCGGAAAAGAACAGGAAAATACACCTCATGTATTAAAACCCACAAACACGATTGATCAGATAAGTTAGAAGACACAGTGAGGTGGGGCAAAACATGAAATAAATGACTTGCTAGAATTCACGCAGCCAGCATCGGATGTGTATGTCACGTAAAAGCATGAAACGTGAAACTACCTATCAGACATACAGGTTTACAGGTGCATCAAACAAAGGCCGCCGGCTCAGAGGCCGGAACAAGTTATCACGCCTCATAGATTCAAAAGACAAATCCCTCACAAAAGTGGAAAAAATTCAGTGAAAACGCTGGATATAGAGTCATGTGCAATGAAAAATTTGAAGAGCATAATAAATTTTAGTGGAAACCACGACCGCCAAAGGCACCACCATTTGTGTGTAGCATAATTCACGCAATCCATTCCACTACTTTGCATTTCGATAGTAAAGTGTGAGGTCAAGGGGTGCTTTTCCTAGTTTAAGAAGCAGAACCATAGACGACCGAACTTCCGCTGATATTGTCAGTCTTTATGTGCTCTGTGATAAGCATAGATTCACCTAAGAGTGTATTGTAATTTTCACAGCGCCGGCCCCTTCTTTCGCAGTGCTCTCATTCCGCACGTAATTTTTACCACACCCGGAGCTTTGCCACGAAATCACCTGCTGTTATTCGTTCCGTAGCTTGACAACGGCTCAAGAAAGCAGAGAAGGCTATATTTACTTTCAAGAGAAGCGTTTATTCAAGGAGATTGGAAACGCCGAACGACAGAGATTGTCCAGCCGGTGTTTACAGCAAGAGGGCACAAACAGAGCAACAAGGAGACAGCTGTGTGAAACACACCAGGTGTTTTTTAAGCATGAAATGCTTTTAGCCCCCGTTGTCGGCAGTGTGGTGACGTCACGCCGAGACCGAGATCCACTCATCCGGGCATTGAAATCCACTCATCCGGGCACTGAATTCCTGTCATCCGGGCACTGAATTCCAGTCATCCGGGCACTGAATTCCAGTCATCAGGGCTCTGAAACGAGAACATCCGGGCACCGTACGAGACTTAACGAGAATTAACGAGACTCTGTAAGCCCTCCTACGCGACCGGCATGCAAGCGCCGGTTGGTCTCCAAAGGAGTCACAAAAAATAACTGCTGCCAGTGCCTTCTCAATGTTTATCAAGATATCAGTCGCTGTGCGTTTGATAATGCACGGAATTATAATTTCCGATTTCTAATAACGCGTGCAAAAAGCACATAAATGCCACGATACACTTCGTTGTCGTACGTGATCTCCTAGGGGCTTCGCGCATCGAAGCAAAGCCGCGCAGGCGGACAGGGGTCCGGGGGAGAAGCGCTGCGTTCAAAGGGCAAGGCATCGCGCCGAACGGGTGGTGGCGTTCCTCCCTTCCTTTACGGTGCGGTTCGGGTGTCCACCGAGATGGCAGAGAATTACTCCGCCATTTCCTTTCCTCAAAAAACCTTGCGTTCAAATCGTTCCTCCCTTCCTGTACGGTGCGGTTCGGGTGTCCACCGAGATGACATTAGGCCCGTAAACATTTCATGCTTACTCTACTCTCGGTTACGGGAGAGGCAGAGATTTTTTTTTTTCGTGCGTTGATTCGAAACTTGTTGGTTACTTGTTCGTCGCTTCTTTCCCATGTGTTTCACGAAGCACGCCCGAATGTATAGGAGGCACACATGAGCGACTATCTGTTTTGCACGCGGTTCATGTAAACTGAAACGATGCCCTACGGAGTTCTCTCTAGTCTCCGCACGACTATCGCGTGTCATTTTAGTTATGCTGATTATAGGCCCATAAAAATGCCTGCGGCGTGTGTGAGCTCATGCGCAGCGCATATGTGTTCATCGAGAGATTCGGAACGCGTTTGAACTCGTACGGACCTGATTTGAGTCACACGAGACACATTTTTGAGACATACGAGTACAGCTCATGTGTAATACGTGTGAATTCATATGAGGCGCATATGACCTCATACGGGTTTTTCGATAGGGCCTTAAGGTATAATACTTCTAATCAGACACAACCTCCAACATGCTTGCATATTTTTGGATCCTTATACAAAGTTTATTATAAGGAAGCTGGAAAGAGTACAATGGAACGCAGTTTGATTTATGTATTTCCTATCCACTCTCCTTGGTGGCTCAGTGGTTATGGGGCTTGGCTACCGACCCGGAAGACGCGTGTGATATCCCGGTCGCCACGGTCGCTTTTAGATGGAGAAGAGATAGTAGAGCCCCGTGTACTGTGCTATATCAGTGATTCAAGACCTTCATGTGGTTGTAATTGTCTGGAGCCCTTCACTAGGCCGTACCTCCTAGCCTGAGTCGATTATGGACGTTCAACCCCACACAACCAATCACAACCACTCGTTTCCCATCACAATTCATACACGCTCATGTCATTGAACAACTGCAGTTGAGGACGTGGAATTTTCGTGTAATTTCTCTTTCTTCAGTTGACAATAAACCTGCACTTGACTATTTTTTACCTTTCCCAAATGCCCACAAGTAAATGACATTTGCATAAAATTTTGTTGCCGCTGGATTTTGCATGGACTGATTTGTAGGCTTGCTTTTCATTTACGCACCATAAATGACTGCTACTCAATGAAAAAACATTATCAGCTCCCAGAAATCTAACCTAACTTTCCTAGTAACCTTTCATGTTGCTATATTAGATATTTTTTGTTGCTTTGGTTGTACTTAGTTTGCACTGAGCACTTCCCGCCTGTACCTAACTATGCTCTGCAGAATTCACATAAATTAGTGTACAAATAAATATTTCAGGGCATAAAAGCATTCACAAAGACATATATATTGCACCAACGACTAATGCAAATCCTCTACCGATTATTCAATGAAATTGCGAGAAAACAGGTGCAAATACCTTCTTTCCAAAGGCAGTCCATGAGTAGAACAGTTTACCACAAGATAGTGTCAGTCCCGCTCCGTCGTATTTCTCTACTAATCGGAATGTTTCATGCCAAAGCACTATTTGTTGTTAGTGCATGTTCTCGCCAAGGCGTATGAAGCATCCTCATCTTTCGTTCATTTAATTTTCATGTGATTTCCTACGACAGATATTTCAGGCAAGCTAGCCACGAATTTTTAAAAATGGGCCTTTCATGCATTAGCAATAAGCGACTCATCGGCAAAAAAATTTGCAGACACACTTAAGATTCCTCCCGCGTGGTATTCCGACTAATAAAAAATGCAATGAAGTCCTCCAGAAGTTATCCATATGGTCTCAACTCAACGTAATTAAAATAAATACAATGAAAACAAAAGCAATTATATTCCGTGCCCGTAATCAGCCTGTTGAAATACATCAATCTATTAATTTTCAGTGCCAGAACATATAAATTGTGGCCGTTCATAAAATCCTCGGTTTACATTTTTCTCAGAACTTAAGCTTGGATGCGCACACTCACTACCTATCTTAGGAAAAAACTATCCTCAGTTGCAAGCATGATAACGCGTTTTCGGAGACTGCTTCCAGTAAAAGCTAAACTTCAAGTATATAATGCTTTATTCAATTCCTATTTAAACTACTGTTCGTTGGTATGGGCCACAACAACAAAGACAAACTTAGACAAAGTCCATTTGTTACAAAAGAAGGTTATCGGCTACATTAAAAATATTGAACCAACATCCAGTACTACAGATGCGTTTGTTTCCTTTAACAAGGGTTGATAACTTACAAAGATCGATTACTCCAAACATTCTTTTTTTCCTCTGCTGAAGTCAAGAACTTACTCTCATCTCTGGCTTTTTTAACACCACGTAGCACGAATATACACACACGAAGTAAAGATGTCTGGGAAATCCCCCACTTCCGCACATATTATAAACATCAATCATTAGCCCATAATCTGCCATCAATGCTTAATATGCACCAAAACACAACTCGTCTAAACCCCAAGAAATTGCGCACGTACTTCATAACATTGTGAACCACATTGGATGTTATACTTAGCTTTTTCTGCTGTGCTTCCTTTGTTTACAATTTTGTACTGTTTTTTATATCAACTGGTACTATTTTTAACTATTTTTAGCTCATTTTCGCGAATATGATGCATCATATATTGTATTATGTTGCCGCAACTAGTTTTGTTTCGTATGGTGTACATTGCTATATATTCACACTATTTGTTTTTCTCAACTTCACTGTTCTGCCATGTAACGGTCTCCTGGGCCGCGTCAAGCTGTTCACCCAGCTTTTAGCCCAGGAGACCATTCCAGTTCTTTCTGGGAAAAATAAATATTGATTGATTGATTGATTGATTGATTGATTGATTGATTGATTGATTGATTGATTGATTGATTGATTGATTGATTGATTGATTGATTGATTGATTGATTGATTGATTGATTGATTGATTGATTGATTGATTGATTGATTCAATGTCATGGACGCAAGAAATGGACGTTTGTTTTGCAGTTTGTGCGCTGAGTTGATATGAGACTATCAGCCTTTTTATTCGAAGTATGACACCACCCACACACACACGGGCGTACGACACTGCTCAAAAAGCATCACAATTTTGAGAAGAAAATTGCTTTTTTAAACAAGCAAATGGCGCGGTAACTGTCTGACATCTCGGTGAAAACCTCAACCGCTCCTTAACGAAAGAGAGAAAGAGTCTGGGAAGGCATACAAATTAGGGTGCATATGTGGTCGGTTCGAATCTCTTTCACAAATTAGCCTACAAACTGACTAGAACATGTAAGCTATATGCAACGAGATATCGTATGCCACACCCGGAACGCTGTACGACAAACGGTTGCGTCAGAATTTTGGTACGAATGTCACCACATCAATAGCGCCACATGAAGGCCGACCAGTACCTGCCACTGGTATATATACCACCGGCAGGTATATATACCTGCCATACACCTTATGGTAAACATCTAATCACCTGCTAGATGACCTAAAGATAAGCCTCATTTTGTGTAGAGGACGTATAGGGATCCGCAAACATAACCGTAAGCCGTGAACACAACCATGAAAGAGTGGCACAAAACTTACTGTAAAGAGATCAACAGCTTCTAATTGCCAGCACAGTGTATTTAGGTTCGTCTGTCAATTCTTTTCAAGTGACAGTAAGGATCTTGCGGCAGAGTAATATCAATTTAGGCAGACACCTCACTAATTTCTAATTAATACTCCAATTTTTATTTATTAGAAACAGAACAGTAAAAACGAAACAGCTACGACGGCAAAGTACCATCTGGCACGTGCGCGCACTCTGCTATCTCCGCTTTTCCCAACTCCCTTTCCTCTTCAGCCTCCACCTTCCACGATATCCACCCGCCGGGTTAAGCCCGGGGCGACAACCTTCAGTCGGCGCATTCCTTCCCTCCGTCAGAACCTCCTCCGCCTACGTTTCCCACCCTCTGGGTTCTTTAAGTGTCAGCCCCTTCCCGCATCTCCGACATCTCTCCTACAAGTCGGAAGAGGGATTTCCCCTTATCCACTCTGCCTCCTGGCGCCTCAACTTTTCTTCCCTATAAGTTTGACGAGCTTCCCTGAAAGGCCTGGTAGGTTGCTGCGCTGACACGCTTAATACGTATGTGCAATTTCATTTTTTGAGCTCCTTGAAAATGAGCCCTGTTCAAAAGTCTCGACTTCATGTGTCTGCAACACTGATCATGCATGCATACATGCGTTTCTACCACCGGTTACCACTTGCATGCAAACTCCTCCCTTCTATGGTAAAGCCTATTACGATGCAATGGATTTTTTAAGTACATATTCAAGTAAATTGACATGATGAACAAATGTACAACGCTGCCAAGTTATCAAGTAATAGTACTCTTGTTACATACAGCAACTTCCCATTCATGGTTAAGCGTACTTCTTTTTTTGCAGAACCGAGATGACGGTGATGACCTAAAAGACTGGAAAAATGGCACGTGCACGCATCGGTCAGATAGAGATAAGACAAATGAAACAGTCTGCGTTCCAAGTGAGCCCTCTTCACTGGTGGGATGCTAATTCGACCACATCTTCGCTCTGTCGGCTTGGTGCATGCATACCGAGCGAGATATTATTTTTTTCTTTGAATAAATGATACTTTCAAAACAACTTGGCTGGTGAACTGGCAAATAATGTGCCTTCGCTCTGATTATCATCATAATTATCAGCCTGACTGCGCCCACTGCCGGGTAAGGACTCTTTCATATCTCTCCATTTAACCATGCCTGTCCTAACAGCGGCCACCATTTCCACGAAAAATTCTTAAAAACATCCGTCCACCTAACGTACTGTCGCCGCCTGGCAATTAAAGCGACTGTCTCAACGACAGTCTGCTTAGTTGGCACGGGAGCAGCATTTGGAACACCATGGCTGACGCAGTGCATCCTGCCGCTTTGCATCCGATATTGATATTCGCGTTCTTGGTGTTGCTGTGTCCGTCCCCAGCATACCCGGCGCATGACATTTCTGCACCACTGCTATAATAAAGAGAGAACAGAATCTACCAGCACTCAGTCAACTACCTTCATCTAGATCCACTACAGTTAAAGCGCCTGGCTTTCTGCTTACCGTCAGCGTCGACTCTGACGTCACATCGCACTGGCAATTTAAGCGGCTGTCTGAGCGAGTCTGTTTAGCTTGCATTGGAGCAATATTTGGAGCACCAGGGCTGAGGCAGCGCATCCTTCCGCTTCCCAAGCGATCTTCGCGCTCTTGGTGCTGCTGTGTCCGTCCCCAGCATTCTCTGCGCATTACCTTTCCACACCACTGATACAATTAAGCGAAGACAGAAGCTACCAGCAGTCCTTTAACTATCTTCACCTGGATCAACTACATTTAATTCGCCCGGCTCTTTCGTACCGTCATCGTTGACTGTGAATCCACATCGCACCGGCAATTTAAGCTGCTGTCTGAGCGACAGTCGGTTTAGTTGACACGGGAGCAGCATTTTAAACACTATGGCTCACGCAGCACATCGTTCCGCTTCGCATTCGGTCTTCGATTTCTTAGTGCTGCTGTTACCGCGGTTACGGTCTTGGTGCTGCTGTTACGGTTACGGCGCTCGGCTGCTGGCCCGAAAAACGCGGGTTCTATCCCGGCTGCGGCGGCTGAATTTCGATGGAGGCAAAATTCTAGAGGCCCGTGTGCTGTGCGATGTCAGTGCACGTTAAAGAACCCCAGGTGGTAGAAATTTCCGGAGCCCTACACTACGGCGTCCCTCATAGCCTGAGTTGCTTTAGGACGTTAAACCCCAATAAACAAACAAACAATCTTGGTACCGAGTACTGTTGTGTCCGTCCCTAGCGTACTCGGCGCATGACACACCGCTGCTACAATCAAACGAGGACAGAATCTACTAGCACTCCGGCAACTATCTTCATCTGGATCCAACACAGTTAATGTTCCCTGCTTTCCACGTTGGAGTTGCTTCGGCTCTTTCTGCCTCCTTTTCCGGTAGCACCCAGTTGCCTCTTCCTGAGCCTTGACTGGTATCCGTCTAGTGGTGGGTGGTTGTCCCCTTGCTTGGGTGTCTGATTGCCATGGGGCGTTCCTGCTTTGTTGTAGTTAATCATCCGGAATTTCCAGTTCCGGCTTCTTGTGTTGTGGCCCCCGTTGCAGACGATGCAGATGGGTTGGAAGGTTGGCTGTTCTCCCTCAGGCGGGGGTGAGTGATTTTCTCCACAGTGGCGGTAGAAGTGCGTTTTATGTTTGTAGCAGACATCGGTCCAGTGTTTTACTCTCCTGCAGTTGCAGCAAACTTTATGTTGCTCCCTGAAGTGGTGGACCCGAAAGACGCCGCATATATAGATTTCTTGGCTGGGTAGCTTCCTTCCGAAAAATGTGATCTGTATCGTTCTGGATTTTCCGATCCTTCGGGCATCCACAGCTTCGATTCCTGGGTTTCTGCTTGCGAACCCTTGGGGGACCACTTCGGGCGAGCCAAAACCACCCCTTTGACCGAGTCTTCGGGCGCCGCCACGGACGACGTCACGTTGTAGGTTGACTTTGTAGATTGAATTTTTCGATCTTAGCGTATGCAGTCGCCATTTGACGGTCGGGCGTGCGTAGCGTGACAGTGTTGTTGGCCGAATTGACTCGGATGAAGTCTTCATTTTTCACCGTCTTATGCGGCATCCTGGCCATTTCTCAGGCGCAGAAGAGTATATAGTTCGGGCTCAAAGTCCCTGAGATTCCAACGTTACGGTCGTCAGACTAGTTTGTAAGCATCGGTCGGTATGGGCGGGAGAAGGGCTTTCTTGCAGAGGGCAAGTAGCTTTTTCCCGTTCTTTCGGGCTGGATAGCTAACACGATAGATAGTCAACAGCCCAGCGCGCCGTTTAATCAGAAATGCACGTGTTATTTTCCCTCAGATGTGGTGTTGAATCAAAAACGTCAGAGCGTGGCTGCAGTACCCATGCTGCTGAGGATCCCTCGCAGCTTGCTACTGAGGGTCCCTCGTGTACTCGCCCTTCCGTTAGGTTTTCCAGCAAGGTAGTCCCTGTAGGCTTCTTAGGAGTCCGTCACTACGTGCGACGACTTCCCCTGTTGGTCTTGAGTCTTAATCGTGATGGCTATGTCCTGTGATTCCGCTTCCGCAGGACCCTTGTCATAGATTGAAGCTCTCATGACGGCCTCTTCTATTTGTCCACCTCATCAATCGCGAATCTGCCTATCTCGGCATAGGACCCGATGTCCACGAGTACCGCTTCCGGTTCTTTTCAGAAATTTTCTGCGGCTCTCCTTTTTCCCTTGTGCCGCTTCTATTGCAGCCAGTATCTTTGCCTGTTTAAGAGCATTTTGGCTACATTGAGCATTCCTGTGCTGAACAGCACTGGAGAGGCTACAGAGCCCTGCAGCGTGCCTTCGTTGGGCATGGTTACCGTAGGTTACCGGATATTTCTAATTCCTACGGAAGCTGTGCGATTCAGGAGGAAGACCTTCACGTAGTTGAACATTTTCTCCCCGAAGTTGATGCAGTTTAATACTTGTAATATGCTTTGGTGGCCGTTATTCTCGAATCCTCCTTTTAAGTCAACTGCGAGGAGGAAGTTTTGCCCGTCTTTGGGGATGGTATTTATGAATTCTTTAACACGGAGGAAGGCATCTTGCGTGCAGACTACCTTGCGAAAGCCCGGCATGCAGGAAGGAAATAGGTTGTTTTCGTCTGTGTAATTTTGAAGCCTCAGGTGACTTACTCGTTAATAGAGCTTCTCCAGGCAAGAAGTGAAGGGGATTGGACGGAGACTCTCGATAGCCGGAGAGTTTCGTGCCTTGGGTATAGTGATGATGTCCGCGTGTTTCCAAGCCAACGGGAGCTGGCCCTTCTCCCACAGCTCTTCATTGATGTACTTGGTTAGGTCCGTCAGGTGTTCGGTGCTGAGGCTCCTGATTATGCCGCTTGTAATCCTGTCACCTCCCGGGCAGTGTTTCTTGTAAACATACGGGCTGCTGCCTAGACCTCTGCCAGTGTTATGAAGGAGTCAAGGGGGGGTTGGCTTGACCTCATATGGAGTTTGGCAATCCGGGGAGGGGTCCCCTATGTATTTTTTGTGCACGGCTGTTATTAAATCTGCGTCCGTGTCTGGATGTATATTGGAATGTTCTGCTTGAGGAAGATTTGACTTTGGATCGGTACCGGTAAAGTGCTGTACTTAAGGCACCATTCAGCGAGTCACAAAATTCTACCCAGTTTTGCTGGCTGAGCAATATAGCATACTCCTTGCTTTCTGCCGTAACCTTCTGTGTTCTAATCGTAGTTTTCTATTAAATGTGGTCTTTCCACCTTTTCACTAGACTTTTCCGGGATTCTCATAAATGTTGGAGACATCTGTCTGCCGCTGGTGCTTCTGTTGCCGTTTGGATGATGTGGGTCAGTTTTGCATGAGCATCGTTTATTTTTTCAACGCAGTCTTTATTTGTTGTGATGCCGCCTTCTGGCGGTTTAATATTCCTGAATTTATCACTGCTTGTTATTTTTGTACGGCCAATAGTCCGCTTCTGCGGGCTGTCATTAAGGTTGAGCTAAAAAATTTCTGATCACTGCCCGGAGTATCTTTCAAACTAGTCCATGTGCAGTGTCATGTTTTGCGTCAAAGCTAGGCCTGGGCAAGTGTCTCTGCTAATACTGTTCGCTATTCCAGTGGGGCACACGTAGTCCGTCATTAGGCAAACCTCCAGGTACTCAGCCGACTCCAAGAGATTGATTCCCTCCGGGGTGTCCTTGTGGTAGCCCCATGCCTTAAATCCCTCATAACAACTAGGAGGCTCTTTCCTGCTATACGTGTGCATTCTAGGAAAATTGGCTTGAAATCTTTTTGCATGTTGCCCGGAAGTCTGCAGAGATTTAGGATGAACACGCTTTGCTTCCTTCTTTTTTTGAGATTCTCGATGAGGACTTGATCTCTTTCACGGAACGGGAGATCGTGCGATATGGGTGCTTGAACGATCTCTACTCCCTGGGTGCGCAGTCGAAGGCTGGCTAACAGGTCTTCTTATGGTGAGTTTTGATCCACTCCATGAATAACTCCTCTGACGAGGTCGTCAGGCGCCGCCAGGTAGACGTTTGCTCCGTGTTCTTTGCCTTCCAAGCACAGACTCGTGATGGGCCATGCGGCATCCGCTGTCTCTTCATATGGACTGCTGACTATGATGACGTTTGGTACTGTGCGTGGTCTCACAATAAATTTGGAGTGATCGCATGACGTTAGGTTGTTGCAGGCTGTCACGACGTCTCCTTAAAACTGGGCTGGCGCGAATTACTTGACGTCCATGCTCTTCTTGGGCCTTGTAATTACCTTGTAGTCAGTTTTAGGAAGCGGTGGTAGTTTCCACTTCTTCTGAATCATCCTATGCATTGTCGGTTGGGCTGGCGATACTTTCGACTTCAGCGGTTTTACGACTGTCTTAAGTAAGTGCGTCATGGGAGCGTAGATTTTTCGTGCGATCACGAGTTGCTCGCCCTTTGCGAACCTTTAACTTTTCTTCTTGCATATGCTTAAATGACAGTTGGAATGAAGGTCGTCCGGCGTCCAGGCACTGCCTTCTTCCACATCCGGATGACTTGGGATGCGTGCGTCTAAATCTATTTCTTGGGGATTCGTAGAGTTACCTCGGTCAGTGCCTGGTAAGCACAGACTACTAGGACCCAAACCGTTTTGGTTTCATGTACACATGTTGACAGGGTCGGCTTCACTAGGCCTCGCCTCGCCTAGCGTGACAGCCACCGCCTTCAAGCCTCGCAAGTCAGTAGAAATGTTGGAAAAACACTTCAGGAAGGCCTCGATGGATACCAGATGAGTTCGCAAAGCTCCTCAATACAAAATTTCTGAGATTGAAGGGATCTTTCGCAGGAATTTTCCTCCCATTGGTAGAGCCCATGTGAAGCGCGTCCACTCCATCGGCTCCTCGTCTTCAAGGATAGGATAGGGCAGATTGCCTGGCGTTGAGCTTTTGGATGTAGATATCGGCCGAAACTGAAAGCCCTTTTTCCGTATTTCCACACGACAAAATCGAAGAAACAGGACGTGGCGCTTGCCCCTCATACTTTCGCTTGATAAAATTCTTCAAGCGGGTAATACGCGGCTGTGCAAAGCAGACTTTTAAGTCTTCTGCGCCAGCCGTGTGCAGACAGCATCTCTGTTCACCGTTAATGCTGACCTTTAATGCTGAATCACTTTCCCTATATACTGATATACCTCTCTCCACCTCTACCTCTAAAACAGAGGCTGAAGTCACAGTAACAGCACTAAATTTGCGAAGTGAGGGCCCCTAATTGCTCATCTTGCTGCACCAACTGCAGCAGAAAGGCACCTTATCAGGAGATTTACCCTTGACTTCTTTTAACAGCTGTGTTAAAGAATGAAGATTTGCTCATTGTAATTCTCAGAAGTAATTCAAACGCCAACTGAATTCAGCAGCCTCAGCCTGAGTGAAAATGTCTTAGTAAAATCGCCTCCTTAAATGCGAAATCTAACGTTTAGAAGCATCCAAGACCTGCTCCTAGGGGGCTAAAGAAGCATGGTTGGACCGCATGCATGTAGCTACGATTAAAGAAGCCCGAACAACGAGCTTATAAGCTTCTATCACAAACACGACAAACTCACTCACTATATCGGCACCTTGAAAGTTTGCCCAGCTAAGAAGTCACGACGACCTTTTTTTCGGTGTTTTTCAAACTCAAAGGCCGCCTTTCAATCTCAGGTTGTTTGGGTATTTCCGTCGTGCAAGAAAGAAAACCGTCATTATTAAGAGCCTGACAATAAAAGCTCTGAAGGGAAAGTTTTCCCACAAAAAGTATAAAAAATATACCTCCGAACACTAATGCGCTAGCTTTCACCCATGCTTCTTTCTCTTTTGTAGTTCCTTTGCCCATGCTCTTTATTGCGTGTGGCTTGGGTCAAGCAAGGGAAAAATAACTGCTCTAAATGAAAAGCCCACTCTGAATACGTTACATGAGACAGATTGGACCATAAAGTGTATTCTTAAACATTTGAAGCCTGCTACCCCTTACCAGTTCGCCGTCAATACTCCCTTCAGTTCAGTAGCCCTCGCCTCTTTAACATTAGAAGATAGAAATAATAAGGGAGTGCTGGTTGCAACAACTTGTTCAGGAAAAGCGACAGCGTTTCTAAGCAGTCGATTTTCTTTAATGTGTCTCTCAAACGCATGGCAGCAGCCCTTTGCCAACGCGTCTTTAACGTGTCTGGCTAAGATTATCGCTATAAATGCCACTATACCGTCTTGCTTCCTTAATACAAAAGAGATCAAGGTAAAAACTACGTTTGTTTTCCTTAAATATGTTTTTGTACGCAGACGACCCGCCGCCTGTGCACGCTCCTGAAGCAGGGGGTAGCAGACGACGTGAGCGAGACCATAGATGGATGGATGGAAGATAGCAGCGTCCCCTTTGAAACGGGGTGGGTCCATTTGCCACCATGCTTGGCGTTTTTTATTTTATTTTATTTGTTATATTTCTTTAATAGTTTTATAAATGTCTATAAACTCGACATATTATTTAAATGCATTTTTACTACACTTTTAACTATATATCTCCTCTTTGATTTTCAGCCACCAATCTTCCCATCTCTCTCTGCTAACTCCCACCACAGACTCAATCACATGGCCATTGTTATCTCTAAACCGTACGTCCTCAGGGAGAGTGACTGTGCCTGCATCGACATCGGGATGGATACCATCACATACGAGTATAAGTAGTTCAATTGTTTCTACAGATTTGTCACAGACCGCGCATACGAGGTCTGTTAGAAAAGTATCCGACCTTTGGCCGAAGAAAAAAAACTGGCATAACTGGAGCATTAGAAACCTAATAACCTTCAAAGTAGTCACCTTGGGGCTCCATATACATCTCCCAGTGGTGCTGCCATTGTTGGAAGTATTCCGAAAAGGCCCTTTTCGGAATGAAATTTAGCTCTGCTGTCGTAGCAGCCATAATGTCCTTTCTTTTCTGAAATCGCGCTCCTTTCAATGGCCTCTTGATTTTGGGAAACAGCCAGAAGTCGTAGGGGGACATATCAGGAGAGTAAGGAGCCTGTTGAACTACAGGAGTCTGGTTTTTCTCCAGAAAAGTCTGAATCAAATGCCAGGAACGTGCAGGAGGAATGCCGCGAGGGATGCGCCAATTCCTTGCTGACCTCAATTCCGGTCTCTTGCGCCGCAGAGCACCACGTAGCCGATGGAGGACATCTCTGTAGTACTCCTTAGTCATTCTTTGATCCTGTGGGGTGCGTACTCGTGGTGTGCCACACAGAGGGAGTCAAAAAAGCAGTCAGCATCACATTGACATTGCTGCGCACTTGGCGGGCCTTCTTTGGTCTTGGTGACGCGGAATGCGTCCTCTGTGACGACTGGGATTTGGTTTCCGGGTCGTACCCGTACACTCAAGACTCGTCACTAGTGATTACGGCGTTGGTGAAGTCAGAGTAACTGTTTGTGGAATCCAGCATCTCCTGTGAGACTTCAACACGAAGCTGCTTTTTCTCCACCGTCAGCAGCTTCGGCACGAATTTCGCCGCAACTCTCTCCATGGCCAAATCTTCGGTGATAATGGAATGTGCAGAAAAATTGCTGATGTCCACCTCTTCGGCAATTTCTCGGATAGTCACACAACAGTCCCGCATCACCACAGCGTTCACTTCGGCAATTACGTGGTCATTTCGGCATGTTGATGGCCGACCGGAGCGTGGCTCTCTCTCCACAGATGTGCGGCCATCTTAAAACCAGTTGCACCACTGCTTAATCTATGTGCTGCTCATAGCATCATCACTACAAGCCGTCTGAACATTTCGAATGGTTTCCACTTGGCTATCGCCAAGTTTCTGGCAAAATTTGAGGTAGTAGCGCTGCGCCTCTCGCTCCACCATTTTCCTTGCAATAAAAAACCGACGAGAGCACTGCGCACTGCCTCACTCAAACGCTGCTTCCCAGCGACTGACACTATCGGCAGGCGGGAAAAATTCGTGCATGCGCACTAGGGTTCTAGGTCGGCTGCTCTAAGCGCGCTTGTTTCATATCCATCAGGTGTTTGCAAAAAAAAATAAAGTCGGATACTTTTCTAACAGACCTCGTATGTTATCTTCTTGATCATATTTCTTTTTGTAGCAGCGCGTTCTAAGGCACCTTGATGGCGTGAACCCCGTCGTCTCTTGAAGGGCAGTATTGTAGGCAAACGTGACGTACGGAAGTATTTCGTCCCAGTTCTTATGGTCATCGTCGACGTACATAGAAATCATATCAGCGATAGACTTATTTAGGCGCTCGGTTAGGCTGTTGGTTTGAGGATGGTAAGCTGTGGTCTTACGATGACTTGTGCCACTGAGCCGCAGAACTTCCTGAGTAGGCGTGGACGTGAACGCTGTTAACCTCCCTGCCTTTCCTCTTCTATATCCTCCTCCTCATAGAACAATTCCTTCCTGATCTGCGTTTTTAACTATCGATGTAATTCTATACTACGCTTCTTTTTCAATTAATTAATCCAATTTTTACCTTCCGCGTTTTTAACATATCGTTTATGCTCCTTCTTTCTCCGTCTTCGTGTGCGGCATATTTACTGTGTAGTTTCGTAGTCCTTTCACGCCATTGTGAGTGAACACACTTTCTGTATAGGTATTTTGAATACCTTTGCTGATGACCGGTTATCGTCCAATTTTCTCAAGCATACTTCACATGATATTGTCACCGAACGCCGGTAGAACGCTCTCCCTGGCAGAACAGTACTTGGAAAGCACACTGGGCAGAGCGGAGCCGACCAACCCTAGAACCGAGCAGAAGAGGACGAAGTCCGGTGCGCGACAAAGGAAGAAGACAGACCGCACGGGGGCGCCGGCAGAGTTGTGTCTAAAATAAGTGTGGCATTGCCCCTCCCCTCTGGAAATGCATCGACTCGATGCCTGAAAATGAGGGTGGGGAGCCACGTGTGGGCGTGAACAGAGTCCCAGTCACTGAACGTGTCCAGAGTTGTCCTAGCGGGCATGGTATGGCTTGAGTGTTGCGACGTGCACAAATTCGGATGTCGGCAGGCGTCTTGAAGAGTGAACAATCCCTTGCGGGCGCACTTCGTGCGTAACGTCGCTGAGTTTGCGGAGTACCTCGTAGGGGCCAAAGTAACGGCGCAAAATTTTCTCGGAGCGACCGCGCAGACGGATGGGGCTCCAAACCCGCACTTGATCTCCAAGCCGGAAAATGACTTGGCTATGACGAAGCTTGTAGCGGTGAGCATCGACTTCTTGCCGCACGCAGGTTCGTTGCCGAGCCAGCCTGCGGGCAGCCTCTGCATGGCGAACGAATGCATCAGCGTCGGCAACGTATGGGCGCGCAATATCGGGCAACAACATCGTGTCCAACATAGTCACGACTTCACGAGCGTGTACCAAACGAAATGGCATGAACCCCGTCGTCTCTTGAAGGGCAGTATTGTAGGCAAACGTGACGTACGGAAGTATTTCGTCCCAGTTCTTATGGTCATCGTCGACGTACATAGAAATCATATCAGCGATAGACTTATTTAGGCGCTCGGTTAGGCTGTTGGTTTGAGGATGGTAACCTGTGGTCTTACGATGACTTGTGCCACTGAGCCGCAGAACTTCCTGAGTAAGCGCGCGGACGTGAACGCTGTGCCTCGGTCAGTTAAAACAACATAAGGGGCGCCATGGCGGAGGACTATGCTGATGATGAAAAGTAAGCAATTTCACCAGCAGTGCCGCGGGGAAGGGCTTTCGTCTCGCAATACTGGGTGAGGTAGTCGGTGGCAACCACAATATACTGGTTACCCAATGATGACGTGAGAAATGGGCCCAGTAAGTCCGTGCCGACTTGGTGGAAAGGAATTCTTGACCGAGCAATGGGTTGGAGCAAGACAGCCGGCTTGAAATGTGGCTTCTTCCGACGTTGGCACTCAGGCAAGTGCGTACATAACGCTTGACAGCCGCAGAAAGCCTGGGCCAGTAATAACGGTGACGAACTCGTGCCATCGTTCGAGAAAATCCGAGCTGGCCGGAAGGAAGCTCATCGTGGTATGCCTGCAAAGCGTCAGTGCGGAGTGCCGTTGGAACCACGAGCAGGTATACAGAGTCCGTGGGGCTGTAATTTCGTTTGTAAAGGACGCCATCCCGCAAGCAAAACGACGACAAGCCACGCGCGAATAGACGAGGTGGTAACGAGGCGGTACCCTCGAGATAATCGATGAGTGGCCGCAATTTCGTGTCGTCCCTCTTTTGTTGAGCGTGGGCGGATGTGGTGAGAGCACCAATAAATAGAAGGTCATCTTTGAGGTCATCAGAGCTGGACGGGATAGGGGCACGGGACAAGCAGTCTGCATCGCTGTGTTTGGTGCCCGACTTGTAGACAGCTGTAACATCAAATTCTTGCAAGCGAAGGCTCCAACGAGCTAGCCGGCCTGAGGGCACTGTGCGGCGTATCTCGTCACGGACAGCATCCGAGATGGCGGTGACACTAGGAGGCTGCTCCACAGAGCGAAGCTTCTGCAGCTCTTCGCGAACGATGCTCCTGATTACCTCTCGGAGGGTGGTGTTCTCATCCCGGGCTTCGGCATGTGGCACTCCACAGCAGAGATGTTTGAGGGACGGCCGTAGTGCGCAAACCGCAGTTGCAGGGCGCGCTCCATGCCTGCCGCTTACTTTGAAAAATCGGCGACTGTAGCCGGAGGATCGGGCACGAGCCCGACGAACACCTGCTCCTCCACTCCCCACATCAAATGGCGCACCTTCTTGGCTTCCGACATCGAAGGATCAGTACGGTTTAAAAGCCGGGTCACGTCCTCCATGAACATCGCCACGCTCTCGTTTGGCTGCTACACTCTGGATTGCAGGGCCAATTCAGCACGCTCCCTCCGTTCGTTGCTGCTGAACTTATCCAGCAACTGCCGCCGGAAGTCTTGCCAGGTGTGGATGGCGGACTCGTGGTTTTCGAACCACGTCTTGGCGGCGTCCTGGAGAGCAAAGTAGACGTTCCGAAGCTTGCGGTCCTCGTCCCACACATTAAATTCAGCGACCTTGTCATACCCGTCCAACCAGTCCTCCACATCATCAAACTTGCCACCATGAAACGACGCGGGCGTACGAGGCGTATGAAGAAGTAGCGGTGGCGAACTCACAGATTGCTGGAAGGTCTGGCTGGCCACCGTAGAGGTCATCGTGCAGGGTGGCGCGGTGAGGGGTTTGTACTCGGGGGCTAAGCCTCTCAAGCGGTGGCTTGACTTGTGGACAGGTGTCGTGTCCAGGGGGAGTGTCTGAGCGCTGGAGGTTCCTGGGACTTCTTCGTATATGGATCGTTACCCAGCACCTCCACCAAAATGTCACCGGACGCCGGTAGAACGTTCTCCCTGGCAGAACAGTACTTGGAAAGCACACTGGGCAGAGCGCAGCCGACCGACCCAAGAATCGAGCAGAAGAGGACGAAGTCCGGCGCGCGACAAAGAATGAAGACAGACCGCACGGAGGCGCCGGTAAAGTGGTGTCTAAAATAAGTGTGGCAATATTTTACTCTGAGGTTCCGAGGTTCCCGTGCTTCGCGCTATCCCCAGCGCTTATATCCCCCTGTACTGCCTTGTTTGTTGTTTTGCCATAGGCACCTAGTGCTAATCTTTCAACAGCTATCTGATTTATTGCTAATCTCGACTAATCTTCTGCCCTTAGGCATAAAACCACATTCCTGAAAGTAAAACCTCTGAGTACTTTGTGCTCGTTGTACCCATATAACTACCTATGTTTCATTATCTCGGCATCTCTTCGCCCTTTTGCCCTAACGGACTGTTCATGATTTCGCTTCAGTATCGGTCTTTCGTTGACACATACACCGAGATATTTGTGTTCAGCCGCTCTGTGTATTTCATGGTCTTGTATTATAAGCACCTGAAGAGCTGTATCTGAAAATAATCAGACCCGACTTAACTGGGCTAAAACTGAAACCTAGAGCATCTCCTTCGTCTCTGCAGTAATTGACCAATGTTTGCAAATCTTCCTGGCTATCTGCTAGCAGAGCACTATTGTCCACAGACATTAAACCGGGGAACCATTTTTCAACGATCTTTCTGCCTAATGTGCACGTCAGATTATAACCTAGATGGCGTTCTTGTAGCCTTCTTTTCATATTTATGAAATAAAGCATGAAGAACAGCGGTGAGAGAGGACCACCTTGCCTTAATCTTTTGCGTACCTAGACAGTTGTCGTGCTTCTAATCCCTTCCCATGTAATTTCAATTTTATTATCTGGGTATAATTCCTGTAGGAAATCAATTATGTCATGAAGGATCCCTGCTGAAAAAAAGTTCTATGATGCAATAACCTCATAGATCATTCATCATAGAATATCATAGAATCTGTATGACATATCATACAATCTGTATGATATATCATACGAATTGTATGATATATCATACAGATTGTATGATATGTCATACAGTTTGTATGATATTCTATGATGAATGATCTATGAGGTTATTGCATCATAGAACTTTTTTTCAGCTGGGATACGTTCAACTCTTCGTATATTCCGCAGGAGTTCCCTGTTCACGTTGTCCTATACACCTCTTATGTCCAGGAAGGATAAATGCAGATGCCAGTTTCCCGCCTAAGCTATTTCTATGCACTGGGTAAGAACGAACAAGCTATCATCTAAGCGCCTGCCCCTTCTGAACCCACGCTGAAGCTCTTCGAGTACCTTATTAGTTTCTACCCATGACTGCATTTTTATTTAACCGTCTCCATTACCTGCCTGTATATAAACGCTTCACAATCAGTCTCGTCCTTTGATGTTCTGTACACTGTTGTGACAGCCCACGACACATCAGCATTTCGTACCCCTTTATGTTTCGGCGCGGCCGCTCCTGCGTTTGCGAAAATGTCGCAATATGCAGCGATGCCTGCCGAATGAGCACGCGCCTAGTGTACGGCGGCGACCTCTGCTGCGCCACAGCCAAACAGGAGAAAAGCGGGCGCTACGAGACCGACCGCGGCTGCCACCGCTATTGTTTTGCGGCTCAGTGCAAGGGAGGACCGCACCGTTGACCTCTGGCGACCTAACTTGTGCATGGCTTCCCATTCTCGAAAGGTGAGATGGACTCGAGTGAACCAGCTCTCCATCACGTTACGTTTTCGCTGGCTGTCTCGAAGCCGCTTTGCAGGAATAAAGTTAAGGAGTGGAATAAGGCAGGCCAGACTTGGCTGACTTCAATTTGGTTTTCCAGAAAGAGTTAGAAGCTGGACAGAGAAAAAAAAATGAAAAGAAACGCCTGCAAGGTCGGACATCGTTAACGGCCTCGCTAGTTTTACGTTATTTACATTCACTTGAGGTTGATGTACCGCTTCGGGCTTCACACAAGTTTCTCGAATCTGCCTGCCAACAAGGCTTTCTTTCAGAAAAAGTTAAAGCCAGACAGAGAAAAAAAAATGAAAAGAAATGCCTGCAAGGTCACCGATCGTTTATGGCCTAGCTAGCTTTATTTTCTTTCCATTGACTTTAGGTTCATGTACCGCTTCGGACTTCACATATGTTTCTCGAACCTGCATGCCAGCAACGCCCGCGCAGGCGCTCAAAAGCGCAGCGCATTCAGAAGTCATTACCGGATTAACGGCGCCGCTATAACGGGACTGTCCTTCTTGCACAATGAAAGCCGGTCTGGCGCCAGCACCAAGGACGGAGCGCCCGCGATGCGCAACGAAAAGTGGCTGTTGGCAATTTTCTCTGTTCGAGCGGCCCGCCGCTCCCTTCCAAACCGCTTGTGGGTGGCTTCGTCGTCAAATTTTACCCTTTTGTGGCAATCTCGCGCCGTCTTCACTATCCGACGCGCCGTGACACCATCGCCTCACAGCGGCTTAGCCCATCGTGCCTCAGCCATCGGCGCTGAAGTAGCTAATTAGCCAACGTGTCTGGATGCCGCATGTCTACGTGTCAATGTGCTGTGTATGTGTAACAGAGTAGATTCAAAGGGAAGGCAAGCGTAGCACGGGGCGGCAGAAAGTTAGGTGGGCGGATTCGATTACGAAGTTTGCGGGGATACGGTGGCCGCGACTGGCGAAGGACAGCGTTAGTTGGAGAGACATCGTAGAGGCCTTTGTCATGCAGTGGGCGTAGTCAGGCTGATTATGTAGCTGATGATGATGTGCTGTGAGTGAGGGTGGCGGGGCAGCGGGAGTAGAAACGAAGAAGGCCTCGTGTGCAGAGGTGTTTCATATAATTTTCTTCTTTGTTTGTTTTTATCACGAAGGCCCTGGGTTCGAAGTTGTGCACAGCGCTCATTCGCTGTATAAAAATTTCATTGGTTTTCTGAAGCCTGGAGCGCACCGTCAGGAATGACCACTCGAACTTCATTTCCAAACACATTAAAGGGATGTAGGTAGAGGCTCCATGCTTAGCAAGTACTTCAACATGTCCTTAGCTTTAACGGTTAACCAGTCGATGAGTAAGGCTCTCCTAATGTTTTTCTGTGTGAGATCGTTGTGGGATTAGGTTACAATTTGTACTCGTCTGTGTGGCTTAGTTTGCGTTGCATATTTATTTAAATACTTTTCATCAATTCGTCCTCTGCATCTTGTCCTCCTGCTTCGTTACCGCCGAATCATCCACGTTTGACGGCTGTGTGCCCTTCTGAAGGGAGAGAACTGATCATCCTTAAGCTTCCTGCGCTGTCGACAGGGTGCCCAGCGCTCAGCTGCTGTGGGAGGATTTGTTTGGTTTACTGAAGTTACTGAAGTCTCTTGTGTTCTCGTCTTTTGCTGCGCTACAGTGTATCGGAAGTATTGGGGCGGGTGGCCGGGAATGGCCTCCTCGACTTCATTATTCGCTAAGTCTCGAAATATGAAAGCAAAAGCATCAAACCGCACTCTAGGTGGAAACTCCATGCTTAGCAAGCATTTTTTCAGCACCTAAATTTTAACTACAACGTTTAGTCGAAAAGTACTGTTCGGTACAGTTGCTTCTCTCTGTTACATCATTAGTTCTTAAAAAGGAAACTGCATAGGCGTTAGAAATCGACGAGCTTAAGGTCGAATATGTGAAACTTGAAGATAAAGTACTCAAGGCCCTTTCGGGCTTGCATAGAAAATAGTGACGCCGTCGCTGATTAAATCCGCGATGGCCTTCACGTTTCTCCGCACAGCACAGGGCCAAGCGTGTGTGTTAGGGGGGGAGGCGCGTCATGATGTCATCGAAGGTACCGGGGCATTTACGACGCATAAACGCTTGTTTTCGTGGAAAAAACAACGCCATCGTAGGCAAAGGCCACCGAGCGCTGTGTGGCAGTATCCCAAGTGACACGGCAGTATGTGGTTGACGGCAGGGTGAACTTGAAACCTTACCTTTCGGGAAGTCACACCAATCTTCTCCGTACTCCTCAAGTGCTGTCAGGAGAAGCCTAAAATTTAATTGTCGATTACATCATTATTTTAAATGCTAGGGCAAAAACACTCGGCATGATTACTTTACTTGCGAAGCCTACAGTTTGGCTTTGTGTATTTTTGTCACTATATTTCTTCACCATCCCTATCACCACCGCCGGGTCAACACGACTGCAGCGGTCTGAGCGAAGAAATGGAAAGAAATATGTTTAAATTTAGTACACCTATATTCATGGTGTGTGTGTGTGTGTGTGTGTGCTTGTTTGTGTGTGTGTGTGTGTGCGTGTGTGTGTGTTTGTTTGTGTGTGCGTGTGCGTGTGCGTGCGTGCGTGCGTGCGTGCGTGCGCGTGTGCACGTGTGCACGTGTGTGCGTGTGTGCGTGCGTGCGTGCGTGCGTGCATGCGTGCGTGTGTGTGTGTGTGTGCGTGTGTGTGTATGTGTGTGTGTGTGTGCGTGTGTGCGTGCGTGCGTGCGTGCGCGCGTGTTCATTACACAAACATTCACGATTTAGGGGACACGACACTGCTCGTCGCACCATGCGCTCACTTGTGCTTTTCGTACAGGTAATCTTCGCTACCTGTTCACGACGTGCGGGTGATTTCATCGACTGCCCCTCATCGCCTTATCTGCTGGAGCATGCAAGCCTGGAATTGCACGCCTCTCCGCCCCCACGAAAAAGCCCGGTCTTCATGCCAAAGTTGGAACACAGTGGAATTCACGTCTGCCAACCTGGAACTGCAGCAGACGTATTTAAACGCCCACCACCGGCATTTCCATTGGGACACGACACTGCTCGTCGCACCATGCGCTCACTTGTGCTTTTCGTACAGGTAATCTTCGCTACCTGTTCACGACGTGCGGGTGATTTCATCGACTGCCCCTCATCGCCTTATCTGCTGGAGCATGCAAGCCTGGAATTGCACGCCTCTCCGCCCCCACGAAAAAGCCCGGTCTTCATGCCAAAGTTGGAACACAGTGGAATTCACGTCTGCCAACCTGGAACTGCAGCAGACGTATTTAAACGCCCACCACCGGCATTTCCATTGGGACACGACACTGCTCGTCGCACCATGCGCTCACTTGTGCTTTTCGTACAGGTTAGTTACCGTCAGAATTCTCTTTGCATTAAGACGTCAAACCCTTGCTTTTTCGCAGTGTCGTGCCCCATTGAGCTCTTTCATGTTAAAAAATGGTTAATGTGCTTCGCTGAGTGCTCTGCGCTGCTTGTGTGCAATGTTTACCTTTCCAAATTGCTCATTTTCTTATCAGGTGATGTCGAGTTAAATCCTGGCCCCTCAGTTGCATGTGATTCCTGTACGCAGACAGATACTCTAGATCTGTCAATGGTTCTACAAGCCATAAGTAGAATTGAGTCGGGCCAGGTGCAGATTCTATCGGACCTTGCGGAAATACGCAATAGACAAAGTTCTACTGATGAAGAAATCAAAGGCCTTTCGGAGAGAGTCAAAGTACTGGAGCAATGTGTTAATGTGAATTCAACTGGAGACACTGCGCAAGTCCCGTCTACCGAAATAGCGACCTTGAAGGCTACTCTTGATGATGCCGAAAACAGACTTCGAAAGAACAATCTTCTCTTTTTTGGTTTCAAAGATAACGTATCTGAGACGTGGAAGCAATCCGAAGAGGCTGTTGTCTCCCTTTGTGCTACTAAACTTGGTATCTCAATCGACCCAGTTAACATAGATCATGCTCACAGGGTTGGCTCTTTCCAAGAGGACAAAAGTCGCCCCATTATTGTGCGTTTTGCCAGATTTAAAGACAAGGATGCTGTTCTTGGTTTGTGTCACAAGCTTAAAGATACTGACTTTTATGTTCGCGAAGACCTTTCACGCCCACTTCGTCTCGCCCGCAAAAAGCTGCTTGATTTTGCAAGTGGCCAAGACTTATCTTATAAATTGCGGCACAACAAACTTGTCATTGATGGTAAAAGCTATGTCTACGATGCTAGCTCAGATACTGTGATTCTACAAAAAAAGTAGCACGCAATCAATCTCGACCGCGTCAACCTGCATGTGATGCTCGTATTAAATCTAACCCCCGTTTTTCCTCTCATCAGGCAGGCATCAGTGTCATGCTTATCAATTGTCGAAGTGTAAAGAATAAAAGTGATGAACTAGCTGCTTTAATATCTTCTTCGAACACGGATGTTGTTATCGGCTGCGAATCATGGTTAGATGAATCCATTTGCAGCGCTGAAGTGTTTCCTTCTGAATATGTGTCTTACCGAAAAGATAGAAACACACACGGAGGAGGCGTGTTCTTGCTCGTAAGGCAAAATATAGCAAGCTTTGCGGTCACTACTGGTGATATCAAATGTGAATCGGTGTGGTGTAAATTGGTGCTTGAAAATCATGAATACCTTACTATCGGCGCTTTTTATCGCCCGCCTAATAACGACTCCCATTCCCTCAATGCCCTTTCGAATGTTTTGCTGAAAGTTACAACTGATTATTTCCTGATCGGAGGGGACTTTAACATGCCTGACGTTCAGTGGCAGAATAAATTACCAGTGCTCTCCTCCCACTCGTCTTTGTCCTACGCCTTTAATAATCTTATCTCAACACATGGTCTTTTTCAATTTGTGGCAACTCCGACCAGACGACAAAGAGGGACAAGTTCTATTCTTGATCTCTTGTTTTCAAACTCCCCTTCATTGCTCGACTCTCTCTCGGTTGTGCCTGGAATAAGCGATCATGACGTTGTAGTAGCCCGCGTTGTAAGTCCAAAACCGATCATTCCTGTGCCGCGGCCTCGCAAAGTCTACAACTTCGAAAGAGGAGATTATAATAGTATTATCGTTGCCCTACAATGTGAACTCGACAGCTTTGTTCAGATTAGCGGTAGCCGAAATGTAGATGAATTGTGGTCCGACTTCAAAGATAAGGTCCTGAGCTTAATTGATACTTATATACCTTACCAAATACTTTCGGTAAAACGCAGAAGGTCTAAGCCATGGTTCACGAAAGAAATAAAGACACTTATTAACAAAAGAAATCGCATGTTTAGAACCTATAGAGACCAGACTAACTCTCCTGCTTTTCAGAGACTTGAGCGGTTGAGTGCGGAAATCAAGTCTAAAATCAAAATAGCAAAAAAAGAGTTCTTTGTTTCACTAGGACCGAAAATTGCAAGTAATCCAAAAACTCTGTGGCATTTCGTTAAAGCCAATAACAAAGACGAGGTCGGAATACCTCCGATAAAAGATGAAGGTAACATTCTTACTAGTGATGCAGATAAGGCAACCTGTTTTAATCAGTATTTCACCTCTGTTTTCTCGGACTTAGCACCAGGGCTTACTTCAGTTACTACGGGTACTGAGACCATGCCTGACATTACGATTAGTAGGTCTGGTATCTTTAATCTTCTGCGAAAGCTAAAACACAATTCTGCTCCTGGCCCTGATGGAATACCGAACTTTGTTCTTAAATCTTGTGCAGACATTATATCTTATTATTTATCCATATTGTTCACAAAATCTCTGGCCACAACTGAACTCCCCCATGAATGGAAAATAGGGAATGTAGTTCCAATTCATAAGAAAGGACTGAGGGACTGCGTCTCAAATTACAGACCAATTTCCCTAACTAGCGTTTCCTGTAAGACACTTGAACACATAATTTACACTAATATTTGTTCCCATCTTGATAATAACAATTTCTTTGTAGATTATCAGCATGGGTTTAGATCAGGGAGGTCGTGTGTTACCCAACTAATTGAATTTTCTGAATACATATTTAGCTCATTCGATAATGGTTTCCAAACTGACTGCATTCTCCTTGATTTTCAGAAAGCATTCGACAAAGTTTGTCACGCTCTTCTCTTTTGCAAACTATCTGCTCTCGGTTTACCTCAGCATATTCTTTTCTGGCTGCAAAATTACCTAACTGGCCGTTCGCAGAAAGTAATCGTAAATGGAGCTGAATCTGCTACCGCTTCTGTGACATCCGGGGTACCACAGGGCTCTGTATTAGGGCCTCTTCTTTTTTTAATTTACGTTAATGACATTGGTACTGGAATAACTTCAAAAATCAGGCTCTACGCTGATGATAGTGTTTTATACAGGGAAATTAAACATGATTCAGATCGATTAGCTTTACAGTCCGACCTCCATAGAATATCCCATTGGTGTCAAAACTGGCTTATGTCTCTAAACGTTTCCAAGTGCTCTTATATCCGTTTCACCAGAAAGCGTAATTTCATGCAGTCAAATTATTACATCGATGGTCAGCCCCTCGCGTCAGTTAACGAAGCTAAATACCTAGGTGTCACATTTTCTTCAGACTTAACATGGAATCATCACGTTCAATGTATAACCCAGAAGGCAGGTCGCGTTCTGAACTTTATTAAAAGAAACTTCAAACAAGCCCCACAAAACGTTAGGGAAACACTTTACGTTACCAATGTCCGCCCTATTCTTGAATATGCCTGTATTGTGTGGGACCCTCCCACACAGCATCTTATTAACAGTATAGAAGCCATTCAGAATCGTGCCGCTCGCTTTGTAACTAGTTGTTACCAATTTCCCAGCAGCATCTCCGGTATAAAACGTCAGATTAACTGGGAGGACCTTTCCCTGCGCCGTGAACGATTTCGCCTTTTATTCTTGCGGGACGTTCTGTACAACGAAACACCGTTAGCTAAAAGTAGATATTTACAGACACCGAGTTATGTATCTGAGCGGCGAGATCACAGCCTAAAGATTAAAGAAATTTTTGCCCGCACATCTGTTTATAAGAAGTCGTTTTTTCCGTGCACTATCAGTAAATGGAACCAGCTGCGTCCTGACATTGTTGAAACTGCTGATCGTGCAAAGTTTGTCGATGCACTTAGTCATTACGCGTAACTTTCTTCATTTTTCCCCTTTGTGTCTACTGATTGATTACCCGTGTATGTTGCGTGTGTTTATTTATTACTTTGGAGCAATTATTGATTGCCCGCGTTTGTTTCTTGTATTTGTTATCACTCTGATGCTTTGAAATGGGTTTCTATCGTTCCTCAATTCTGCAATGCCCATCAGGACAATGTATTTGATGCCTGTACTGTTTACACTTTAGAACTTTGGCGCTGACAAGTGTTCCAGTTTTCTACCTCGTCCCCCCTACTGTAATGCCCACCAGGGCGATATGTAGGTACTTGAATAAATAAATAAATAAATAAAACTAAACACTCCTGTCCAGCTGAAAGGCTAACACACATCAGAAATTATGACTTTTCCAACTATTTCGAACACGTAAAATCAGAAGCAATTAAAGGAGTTCTGCATTTCACAAAACAGTGACATTGCAAAAACACTGATTTATTTTTGACGTTTTTTTTTCAGGTCATAATTAAAGCCAAAAAGAAATAGCTCTGTGTGGCTGCAGAGGGGCTTAGACGTGCATCACTTGGCTAAAGTGCATGCCTTCGTTCTGCACGGTGACAGCGGGCCATCAGGTTGTTCATTAGCATTCTTTTCTGAGCTCATATTGCGGTTGCACCAGCCAGAATGCAGCGTTGAAAACAAGTATGGGAAGTTCTGCTGAAGGCCATATCATTTTTGACATTGCAGTGCCGGCGCCCACATTTCGTTGGCTGGCCTCTCTGGAAACAAGCGCTGCGCGGCCGCCGTCGCTCAAAGCAGGCCCAGACTCTCGGACATGTCGCGACGTGCAGCGTGACACATCCCGCCAGGCCGGCGCCGACACGGACCCGTCCTCCTCCCCTCCTCTCCGTCGGTGCGGGCTCCTCCGACGCGTCGCCGGCCGTCGCCTCTCGGCCGTCGCCTCTCGCCTCTCGACCTCTCGACCGGTGGCCAGTGCCTTGACCTGATTGGAGGATTTGAACTGCTGGCTGCCGCAACCGACAGCGGTGGGTTTAAAAACGGAGCCGCGCTGAGCTCGAGCAGCAGACGGGCAGCAGAACAGCCATCACGCCGGAGCTACACTCGCCGCCGGGGCCGCCCTTCTTCTTTGTGCTAGCCCGTGGTGCTCTTGACCCTTGTATCATGTAAAAGCCCTTGTACATACTGTACATAAAAGTCATTTGACTCACCGTCGCCTCGACCGTTTGCTGGCTCGGACTCCCAGTCCCAAACAACATGTACAAAACAAGCTGGCATATACTCTGTGCAACTCCAAAGCATTCTCAAATGTCGCTGTGGCTGCAGAACAAAGTGGGTGCCTTTGTTTTGCGTAAAGTGTACGTGTCATTGTCATTATTATATATAATGAGATGCAGGAGCCAGTAATCTGGATTACAGGTAGAGGAAATGCAGCAACCAATTTCGAGGGTTTACATGCCAACGAGTCCTGGCTTAGGCTTAGAAAGAAGGCTTCGTAGAATCAGGGAAAGAGAATACCAAGGCCATATTATCTAGTTTTCTCAAGCAAACACTAATATCTCGAGCAGAATTTGAAAAATTGGATTTCCAGTATGAGAGCTGTCATATCGCAAAATAAAATTAAAATAATTATCAGCCGTTTAATTGTGTGACAGGCATATATGCATACGGTATGAGATAAAACTTTAAAGCAAAGTTTGAGTTATTTTCGCTCGTGAGTAAAATTCAGAATTAATGAATGTAGACGCGACCAGTTCACAAGCTAGCAATCAAAAGTGAGCATTGCTAACTCTTAACTCATGTTCATACCAGTTTACATATGCTTAATTTCAGAGTGCTATTAAATGCTGACTATCAACATCTTCAGAAAAATACACCTATTTTACTGCTAGTCTGCTTTCAAAGAAAGAAGTTAACTGAGGCATTGACAGACATCAGAAATTTGGAAAGGTCCAATTTGAAGTTAGTCCCAAGAATGCCGAAGAAAAACAGAAAGCAGTGATGGCTCCTGCCTTTTCTGCCATCTCTTTACTGCAAGTTGAAGCTGACGGCTTTTGTGTTTAAGATTATCCAACAGCCCTGTTAACACTATCCTAACACGGTTTCAGGCAACAGTTTTTCTGTGAAACACAGTTATTATCTTTCAGCAACGAAATGTATTGCATTCTTGATGAAGGTTCAGAGGTCGACATCATCTTTTTAGAGTTTTTCAGGGCTTTCACTGTTGCGCAGGCCAGTCTGCTGTTGTATAAGCTTTCTCATCTTCATGTCAACCCGATAGTTCTCGCATAGATTCGTTGTTTCTTAACTTATCGCTTGCAGTTTGTCTACGCTAATGGTCTTAAAGGTGCACTGAAGAGGAATCTGAACTCGTCTTTTTGCCGCGGGAACTCGATCTACACGTTCTGAGCATTCTTGGAAACTTCGATTTATTGCCCTGTGTAGCTGATTTTCCTAATTAAATCGAATTAACGTCCGGATCCAGCCTTTTTTTTTAAATTCTCCCTCGTACGGTGGGCGGAGTCGACCAACGCGTGGAGTGCCTTGCAGCCAACTCCGTGGAGGCTTTGCTTTCGCTTTATTTTGTTTTTTAGGTTTCCATGAATAAATAGTTTCATTCGCAGATAATATAGGCGCAAAATAAGCCCACAGAAATAAAAATATGCGCGGACTATTTGCTTCTACGGACTATTACGTATTACTCCGCCGATGGCAGAGCGGCAAGCCGCCGCGGGACTGGCTGAAAGGCACTCCACGCGTTGGTCGACTCCGCCCACCGTACGAGGGAGAATTAAAAAAAAAGGCGGGAGCCGGACGTTAATTCGATTTAATTATAAAAATCAGCCACACAGGGCAATAAATCGACGTTTCTAAGAATGCTCGGAACGTGCAGATTGAGTTCCCGCAGCAAAAAGACGAGTTCAGATTCCACTTCAGTGCACCTTTAAGTCCTGTTCAATGCCGGTTACGTCTGGGGTACCACAAGGATCGGAACTCGGACCCTTGTTATTAGTGGGTGCAATATCTGCCTAACGATATAAAATCCTCGAACTTTTTGCAGATAATTGCATACTATTCCGTGAAATTAAAAGCATTAATTATGTGCGCTTATTGCATGCAGAGCTTAACTGTGTTACTGACTGATGCACCAGCCTCTTTCAGCATCAACAATGCTCCGTTAGCCCCGGTTACCTGATATAAATACCTTGGTGTACGTCTGACATCAAACTTATCCTGGAACCAGCATATCACCTACATTACTGGAAACGCTATCCGTATGCTCGGTTACATTAAAATAAACTTTTCTAAGCACCCACTTCAGTCAAGCTCCTTCTTTATAATGGTTCGTACATAGCTTGAATACGCCGCGTCGATATGGGACCCTCAAGCTAAGTCATATCTGTTTTGGAAGCAGTTCAGAACCGTGCCGCTCGTTTTTTTCCTTCACAACTATGACTGCACATCAAGTATCACAGTAATGAAAAACCCTTCGTCACTACCATTACTTTCATTGCGCAGAAAAATTTCACGACTGCCTTTTTTTTAAGTACTACAATCTCAATCCTGATTTGTAAAACGCTTTCCTCATTCTACCAACGTATGTTTCATCGCACATTGACCATCCACTCAAAGTGGGCGTTCCAACTTGTCACACTACAACTGGCTTAAATTCTTTCATTCCCACTACATCCTCCGAGACGAATCACTTGCCAACTGGTGCGGCACTCACCGACGATCTCGAGCATTTTAAGAAAACGTGCCTGCTTTTCTTGCTTATAAAATGTTTGCCCTTCGGTTAGTACTGCCACATGAACTCTGTGTGCTGATTTGTAGTTTATCTCGTTAGTTCTTCTTTTTGTTCTTTTTTCTCGTTCTTTTATTCTTCTAGCTGTCAATGGAGGAGCTCAATTGCTAAAATTGTTAATACTCAGTGCATTGAGCAATATGTGGTGTTTTAACCCGTGAATGTATTCCCATTTCTTGTCATCTGTGTTACTGTACGTCTTGTTCCACTCTCCTCAATAATGCCTGCAAAGCCATGGGGCATTTTAACTAACTAAATAAATAAATATAAGTCACATGCATAAGTATGCATTTGTGTCATTCTCACTAAGCCACGTTATGAAGTCGATGTCTTAGCTGAAGAGACAATAAGAAAGAAGCACCAAGGAAAATCTGACACATATAGCACAATAATGCATGCTTACCTTTTCAGTGCACGAGTTTAGCTGGCTACACCTAGCTTGTGCAGTGTGCAAGTTAGCCTAAATGCAACTATATACCGTCCGACCTAACTGTGTAAATCTGAACCGGTACTACTTGAAATAGATAGTGAGAAAAGTTTTTACGCATAAGACAGCATTGTAGTGGTTTTCTGAGGTGAGCAACCGACAAATCAGTTCAATAGAACAATTTATTTTAACATTTATTATACCTAAACAGTAAAAAGTGACAATGCTTGGGTGGTGAGCTGACATGATAAGCCGAGTAGGACCTTGATGAGTTTTTAATTTACTAATAAGTAATTAACCATTAGCATCCAAAGGCACAGCCATACGGCTACAAAGAAAACCTTTATAGCTTTTGTTTGCAGCCTTATGGCTGCACTTGGATTGATGCCAATAAGTAATTACCTCCTTACTACAAATCTTCGCTTTGGGGGGTTTACCTAAATCAATGCATTAACGTCACCATTTCCTACGCGTATTTCTGCAGTGACCAGCTCAAACGACAAGAGGTTAGTAAGCCTTGTGAAGTGGAAGGCCATTCCAGCCTTTTGTGGCATAAACTAATATGAATCTTGAAATGCATTCGCATGAACCAACTGAGGCATTACAGTGCTTGTGCGGCTAGAGCAGAAGGAACCATTTATGGGAACAGATAAGTTGTTGATGTGACGGTAAACAGTTAAAAAAGCCTGCAGTTTCTGCTTGACATCAAGAAATTTGAATATTCACCTTTAGTGCTGTCACACTAGAGCTCCAACATTAGTCTGAGAGAAGAAAACAAGCGGCTAAGGTCTGATCCCGTTCCAAGATTCTAGTTGTGTTACACTATTGCATGTACCATTTGAATACCTAAGCTGATGCCACATAGAGGATTTGAACGCAAGTAACTTCGAAGACGGTCATACTAAGGACCCTTCATGGTGTAAATTTCCTAGGTTGTGGGTGGGTGTATGGATTATTAGGCGAGTATTTGAAGCAGTATAAAGTGAATATACCTTATTTGGAAGGCTTTATAAGTCGTAAAAATGTAATCCTAACAATAAAAAAACATTTGTGCATTCCTAGTAACATTAGCAAACAGGGCATTCCAGAGCATACAGAATGTTGTTATGGAAAACTTAAATGCTGGTATTGATTGCAAGTTGGCAGACCCCATATAGCTGTCAGTAAAGGCACATTAGAAAACACATATGGGAAGGTCATAATGTGGGTATTAATAACCTGCGGCTCAAGGGAATACCTTGAGGGACGTCCAAGATTGAAGAAAAAGGCAAGATACATAAGAATTGGAAAGAGAAATCGGCCAACGGCTGGGTGTTTAAGCTTGGATCCAGTTTAGAGCTATTGGATGTAAGTTAAGGCACGAGGAAACCAGCTTCACATAAATAAAGGAATTGCATGCTTTTTCAAAGCAAAGAAAAAAGCCTCATAGGGGCATGGTGCAGTCAAGGTGCATGTCGTGGAGAACAAGAGCAAGTTGGCTATTGCAGAAATGTTTTCTTAAAGGTTGCCGATTTGGATCAAACTACTTAATGAGTCAAAACAATCTTGCAGGGGCAAGATTATGAAATGTGTTAGGTGATTTGCAGCACATGCCAATGTCACAAATAGGGTCATGGTTGATGGGGGATGAAAGGTAAGAAACATAGTGGGGCCAAGCAATGATGAGACAGGAAGCTATCTGCGCAGCATGCACTAGATATGCCTACACACCCTGCTTCCTGTCCCGCTGTCCCTTTCTCTAAGTTCCTCAGAACTTGATCAGAGTGTACTGTGGGCTGTGCCACCCCGGTGGCAAGTTGGCATGTCGAAAGTGTTCTAAGGGACGACGACCGAGCAAGAATTGCTACCCTGTGCAGTGGTGTTGTTCCCGTCGTCGTTGTTCTTAAGGTAGCTTTACCAGCTCCACAGGGCTCATTTTGCCGTCTGCTTTTTTAAAATTGGTGCTAGGTAAAGCCAATCGTCATTCTGCATCCAACAAACTGCTGTCGCATACAACACATTCTTCTACTCACCTACATAATTTGGGAAAACCACTGTACATGTTTAGCCACATCGTTAAATAACACAGATTAATTGCTTGTGCCATAATCATAACTAAAAAGTTAACTATAATTATATCTAAAGCCGTGCCTCATTAGTAAAGCCTCTGTTAATATTAGCTCATATTATTTACAGTTTCTCGAGGGGAAAATTTTTTGACTGCCCTTACACTTCGCTAGCAAGGAAACTCAACGATCAGAGTGGACAAAGAGAAAATGCATACAGCGAATTGTCGCATGTTTGTTTGTCGCATCATTATGCAGAGTGGAAAGACTTAAAACTTTAGATTTGAGAAGATAAATAAAAGACTGCCTTAATCATATACCTTTCCTACGCATTGAAATCGCCATCACTCTGCTGGCCCCAACTGTCTTCACAGAATTTTGTGCTAGCCTGTGAACTGCCAGGCACAGCGACTTCTCCCGCTCACACACTTTCTGGTTGCCAAAGCGCTTCTCCTTCTGGTGTAAAAATCATTGTCAGGGCTTGGCGACTCACATCCCGGCGTAAACTGCTCATGAGGCGCTCCAAGGGCACTGCATTTTTTCTCATTTCAGTGCAAAAAAAAAATCCCACTTGAACTTCATTTCGCCAACCATTTGTCAGTATTGACTTAACACTGCTAAGCAAAAAGACAAAAAAGCAATGGCAAAGGTTTTCTCAATATTTTTTTCTTGTTTTTCAAGAGTCCTTATGCCCAACTTGCTCTGCGTAGTTTGAATCGCATAAGCTGCTGCCACACTTTTTTTCCCGCGTTACATCAATTGAAATGCTCATGAAAAACACTCATGAGTTGGCACATATTAGAGCTTTGTACACTGCCACCCAGTCGTGATTTGAATGCAGCAATGATTCTTGTTTGCAATCGCGTAATACCATGTTTTCACAACCCAAAATGAAATGGCTAGAGGAAGTGTTCAGACACCCATTCATCACGCAAATATTTATTGCAGGCTAATGTCCGCACAGCCGTCAGCAAATAAAAAGAAATGACGCTTGCGAAGATACATTTACACTGCACACCGCTGTTTTCACACAGGATACGCAGTGCCTCCGGCCAGGCGAGCACCCATCATCACAAAATGTATTCAACCGAGCATGAAGACGCCGAAAGATCGCGACCTTGCTGTTGGAGAAAACAGTCCGACGGCCGTGCAGCCAAGCTCGCGTCACGTCGCACACACGGCAACTCTCAAACACAGTGCTGCATGCACGGATCGCGATCAAAATGGTATTGAATGCGTAGCAGAAGCAAGGTCGTGTGAATGCTTCGGTCGCGGTCACTGCAACCATCGCAACGAATGCGACTAGCTGCACACCGTCGCGTTCATTTTAGCCTTCGGAAAGCACGGCGCGCGCAGTGAGCTTTCACAGGAGCAAATTTCGCTGCCATGACGTAAAAGCACTCGCTCCGATTGCAATCACTATCACTACGCGGACACTTGTCACTCTGCTATGCAGCTCATGCGCTCACAAGAAATTCACCGTGAGCAAATGTTACTCGCCGCTGTCCTTGATGACCCTCGAAGGAATTAGGAACGCTTGCAACAACCACAAACAGCTTCATATAAACACTTCGTGACACCGCCAACGCGTTGGTCTTGCGTCGGTTTGAACAGGCGCTCTGTCAACTACATCAGCGTCGATGATTGCAGAATTCAATTCAATTCATTTTATTTTCCATAAAGATTCTGGCGGATTCATAGGCAAAAAGCTGTTCCTGACAGCTTGACAAAGGCCTATAAAACCACCAACGAGGCAGTAGGTGATGACCTTATGATGCAGAATATTGAAAGAAGAATAAAATACGTTTAACACACAATATATGACTACAAACATGGATAATAGCTGAGTAGAAAAATATACATTAACAAGAACATACATTAACAAGAATTACATTTTAGAGCTTGACACCAGTTTTACAGAAAACAGTATTAACGAAGTATCGATTATAACTTCAAAGGAAATTTACACATATTGTTTTAGAAATACAATTATGTGGCATACAAAAAAATAAAAGACATTAAGGCTAAGCAAATAATAGCATAAACAAACTATCCATCAAATAGTTAACCGGTAATATATCTAGGAAAAGGCACATAATACACACAATCTCGAAACCTACCTTATACAATTATAGCTAAAATGAGTACACTTGTGCACATCTGGTATAATTTGTAAATAAAGGTACAGCTATGTGGACAAGAATTGGTCAAGTAACTGTTTTAGTGTAGGCCTAGTTATGTGTTTGTATTTATTTAGAATGACTGGAAGATTATGCTGAAGTTTTTGCACTTTATAATTTGTGCGGAAACGAGGTATGAACCATGGATCAGTGTTCCGTGTATGAGTGTTTTTTATTGAGTTCTAAAGAGGCTAATGACTTAAGGAAATGCCTGAAAGAATCCATTGCTAAATAAAATGATCGCAGGACTCGAAACTCGTAAGCACGTTTGATGCTAATTATATTGTAGGACTGAAAATATTCAGCTGTTGACGACAGGAAGTCTATATTGGCGATGTTACGAATATTTTTTTTCTGGAGTACGTATATCCTCTGGACATTTCTTTGTGATGTAGTCAACCAAACTAAATTGCAATAGTTAGTGTAGGAGGCAAACAAGGCATTGTAGACTTGTAGTTTTATTTTTGTTGGTAGAAAAGAACGGCAACGTGATAATGCCCCTGTAACTGTTGAAAGCTTTTTGCTGAGGTTATCTATGTGAGAGTCCCACATAAGATGAGAACTAAATGTTATGCCAAGTATCTTGATTTCTTCAACAATCTCAATAATTTGGCCTTCGCAGCGGATATCTTGCTCAATTTTAACTAACTTATTTCTAGCGCGAAAAATAACTGCTTTGGTTTTTGAGGGGTTGATCTTCAGCTTATTTGATCGTGACCAAAAGATTAATTTTTCAAGAATGTTATTACCCTTTGATATAAGAGTATTAACATCACTGCCTGATAGCAAAATACTGCTTTCATCTGCGTACACGATAAATTTAGCCCACCCGTCAATATGGGCAATATCGTTTATATAGATGATGAAAAGTAATGGGCCCAAGATGCTACCTTGTGGTACACCAGTTAATATTGGTAGAGGTGAAGATTTATGATTGCCAAGGTGAACACACTGAGTCCTATTTTTTAAGTATGACCGAAGTAATTCAAGAGATTTGCCACGAATGCCATAATGTGTGAGCTTAAATATTAAAATGTTGTGATCAAGAGAATCGAAAGCCTTACTGTAGTCAATAAAGAGACCAAGTGTAAAGAGTTTTTGATCAATATTTTGCAACACAAATTCTTTAAGTGATAGAAGTGCAGATTCGGTTGATCGTCCCCTTCGAAATCCAAACTGATTATCTGAGAGCAAGTTACGCGTGTCCAAAAACTTGGTTAATCGCACAGATATTATTTTTTCCAAACCCTTTGAAAAAACAGGTATTACAGATATTGGTCTGTAGTTTCTCGCATCATTTTTATCCCCGCTTTTATATATGATGGATACCCTAGACCTCTTCATGGCAGTAGGAAATACACCTTTTTCTATAACAAGGTTGAATATGTATGCGAGTACCGGGACGATATGCTGCAAAACGTGTTTTACGGGCGTAATCTGTAAGTTATCTATATCCAGGGCTTTGCAGTTCTTTAGATTCATAAATGTGGTGTAAATTTCATGTTCAGTTATTAAATGGAGAGCAAAACTCTCTACAGGGCTATGGTCGGCAGGCTGAACAGCAGGGAGGCAGCTGTCTTCTGCGGCAACATCGACAAACACTTTATTGAAATGATCAGCCAGTTCTTTACCAATAAGCTCGCGGTTATTGTGTACTATTCTGTCAGGAATAACATGTTTATTTTGGCGACCTAAAACATTATTTATCACCTTCCATGCAACTTGTGGTTTTTTGCTAACGATATCAAAGAACAGGTGTTCATAATACGCAGTTTTTGCGCGCCTAAGTTCTTTAGTTACTCTATTTCTATAAGACTTAAATTCTGTTAACGTTGCCAGGAACCGAGTTCGTAAGAAAGCATGGAAAAGTTTATTCTTCTTTTTAATCATCCCGAGAAGGTATGGTGTGATCCATGGTTTCCTAACTCTTTTCGATGGCTTGAAAGTTCTAAAAGGGAAGTGCATTGTGTATAGTTTTACAAAAAGTTCCATGAATTTTAAATATGCTTCATTTACATCAGTAATTGTATATATAACTGACCAGTCCTGCGCACCAATATCTCTTTCGAAAGAAAGGAGAGCCTCTTCAGAGAGGGACTGAACTGTAACTATGTCTCGTCTGTAGGTTCTCTGCCCAAGTCGGTTACAGTAGAACATAAAGATTGGACAGTGATCACTAATATCAAACGCGATTGTTCCGGCATGAGAAATGGTGTTTTCAATATTTGTAATAAAAAGGTCAAGAGAAGTGGAAGAAGAAACCGTCACTCTTGTGGGCGATGTAATTATGTTAATAAAGCCAGTTGAATAAACAGTGTTGTTAAAGTCTTGTGCATTCGAGCTATCACTGCAAACGTCTGTGTTGAAATCACCGCCACAAATCAGCGTAAAATTGCCATCGGAAACAAACTGCAAGAAGTTTTCAAAAAAATTCATGAACTCCCTAAAATTGCCCTGTGGAGGGCGGTAAACAACAGCTATTAGTTCAAGGTTCTGCTTTAAAGTTAGGATTTCATAGTCTGGGGTAATAATACAATATTCAGAGAGAAGTTCGTAATCCCGAGTAGGTTCAACATAAATTGCAACACCACCCCCTTTGCGGTTAGTACGATTCATGACAAAACTCTTATAATTGTCAAAATGAAGTATGTCGCCCTCATCATAATACCATGTCTCGGACAACATTATTATGTTATATGAAAAAGAAAACTGACTTAGGAGATAAGATATGTTATCATGCTTTCCGGGTGCGGAGCGTGCATTAATGTGCAGAGCTGAAGTATACGATGCAGAGGGAGAGGGAACTGCTTGAGGTAAAACAAAATTGTAATATTCCATTGTCAATTTTTTGTTTTCTTAGGGTGATTGGCTATGAGGTGGTACTGAAAATATCTTAGCAAGATCGTCTTCTTGGGCAATGGGTACAATCTCAGAACCATCGGACTGCCTTGCAAGGATTTTTCCGTTTTGTGTCCACACTGACTTCCATTTGTGTTCCTTCTTACGCTTTATTGCCATACTTAGAAGCTTCTTCAGACTGGGGCATAAGTGTTCATTCACATATATCGGATTGTCATTATCCAGTCCAATGTCACGGTTGGTGAAGCGAGCTTTCTTTCCTTTCTTTAGTGTCATGTCACGTTTCACTCTAGACTTAAATTGTACAATTATATTTGTTTTGTCACTGTTTCGGATCGGAACCCGATGGCAAACCTCGATATCGTCTGCAGAGATTGGTTCTTTGATGACATCACCAATTTTTGATACAATGGCAGTGATGTTTTCATCTTCTGTTTTTGAAACACCCTGGATCTCAATGTTTGCATTCCTGGAGTATTGTTCAATGTGAACGAGCTGCTTTTCAAGGTCAGCATTTTTCTTTTCAAGAGCCACACATCTCTCAAGAGTTGCCTGGTTTTCCGTGGCAAGTTTAGCATTCTTTGCTACTTCCGCATCGAGTTTTTTCTTCAGTGATTCAATTTCTTCATAAGCAAACTCAAGACTCGTTGTCATGCTTTTCTGCTCAGACTTCAGATCGCGTATTTCATTACGCAAGTCCCTTTCATAGGCCTCTCGGGCCGTTTTAAATTCCTGCCTGAGATCATCTTTGAGCTTCGCGTAGATTTCTTCTTTGATTTTGGCAATTTCTTTTGACATCTTTACAAAGGAAAAACAGCCCTAGTCACTTGGCAGCAGCGACGGTAGAGTATGAAAAAGGAATACACCGTACAACATACAACATACACTGCACTAACCTGCGTAAAAACGGCAGAAACAGCGTGAGGTGATGCACCCAGGTCGCCGTCGCTACTGCCAGCTCGGGGAACTGTCGCTCGCCGCTGCTGCACGCGAAGAAGTTCCCAGTCACTCGGAACACTCGTAATATCAACATGCGGCCAATATAATATGCTGCGCGGCATAGCTACCACCATCTGTGCCTCGCTCCTCGGTTCAGTCGACGGACGGCCATCTTGCCCCGGCAGAGGAGGAGGCGGATTCGGGCCTGAGACGTCACGTAAAAAGTACCCAGTCACTGCAATCCGCTCTCCGGCCGCACCCGCTCCTCCGCACGAAACTTGAAGTTGACCAACTTTCCCTCCGCTCGCCGGACCTTGCGGACGCCTATTGTCTGGTCTGCGCGGTCCGTTGTCCGCCTGCAGAGCGGTAGGCGCAAAAAAAAAACGATCGTACGACGGCCTTTCCAGAGATTCATTATCGTTTGATGCACATTTGGCACATGTGTGGTCACCGCGACAGCTCTGGGAGTCGTGGCCGAATCTTCGACACTTGAAGGGCCATCTGTGATTTTGGATGTATGGTCTTATAGTTATTTCGAGATAGCCAACTTCTACAGATTCGGGGAGATGGCTGGAGGCAAAGGTTAGGACTATATACTTTGTTGGTGTTTCCTTGTCTCTTAGGATTTCGATACGATGGACATTTTGGACCCTCGGGTCTTTTAGCTCTCCCAACATTTCTTGTTGAGAGAGACTGAGGAAATCGTGTTCGGATAATGCGCCTTTCACTGTGTTTAGCGATCGATAAAATTCACGGATACAGCTATTTATCCAAAGGAAAATAGGTTGAAAGTTTGGAATATTGCGCTTTGTCGCAGATTTGGAGTAGGTCTCCACTGGCCAGATCAGTGTGATCTGGCGGGTATTGGAAATTTTTTGTAAGATATTGTTACGGGGATGTCAGCGGCGAAGTCAGCGTCAGCGGCGAGGTCGGTTCAAGTCGGGCGGGCTGGGGCATGGCCGTGCGGGGCGGACCAGGTACTCACGGCCGACGTCCACGGCAGACGCAGGACGCCGAAGCTACGGGACCAGGATGGCGATGAAGGGACCCCAGCACCTCACACCAAATGTTACGTGGCGGCCAGCCTAAGAATGAGGCGTGATCAACGATGGATAAATGATGATTTAATGGCCGCTGGCGTAGTGCGAGCGCTCATTCCCGCGTCACTGCCAGCTTCGTCTTCTTCGTAACATATGGATGACTGCTGAGTGGGCCCTTCCTTTGGCCAAATTTCGAAATGCGGTTTTAGAGTCGCTAATGATGTATTTGGCAGTAGTGGAGATAATGGCTAAAGCTATGGCAGCTTCTTCGGCCTTTTCCGGAAATTTTGTTTTACCGATCGTCGCCGTTACAACGGAAGAATCTCGATGATCGACAACTTCCAGAGAAAAGGCGTCTATGTCCGCATGTTCTGCCACGTCCCCGTGCGCCGTGTCTTTGTCTACTGAAAATCTTGCGTGAAGTTTTTGTGCCCTAGTCTTTCTTCTGTCCGAATCGTAGTGTGGATGCATGTTTTTGGGCAGAGGACGGACTATTAAACGTCAGTGCACGTGTCTTGGAATTGGCAGGGTGTGTGCACGGATTCCTTGATATTGTATTCCTTCTTTCTTTGGGATGAAATGTCCTGTTTAAGTGCCTGATATTTTTTCGCATTTTACGGTGAGGTGTGCTTCCATCATTGCGGCTAAGGTGTTATAATTTTCTAACTGCAGTAGTTTTCAATTTGGCGTATGACGGGGGAAGTTGAGCGGAATTTTCTAGGATTGTCTAACTACAGAATCCAGCTCGTCTCCTTCTCTGACTGTGAGGGTGACGTATTGTGTAGAATACATGACTCTTCTAAGAACGAAGGCCTGTATTAGTTTTCTGGTCTCGGCTTCTTTCACTCGTCCGCGCCTGTTCGCGATGCGTCTGATGAGGAGGGAGATGTGGTTTCTGGTGTTCCTTAGTGTCTTAATTAGTATCTCGTTTTTTTTTTACTGTATCAGCATTCTCAGGATTCTTAGTGTTTCCACTTCTGGGATGGCTGCCCTGTCCGCGTAGATTTTGATATCAGGCACTTTGTTCTTTCTTTGACGTTTTGGGTGTAGGATGAGGACTTCAGATTCTTGGGAGAACACGGAAGTCCCGCGGCTTGTGCCTCCTCTACTACAACACCTGCGGCTTGTTGTAGCGTATCTTGTAACGTGCCGATACTCCCTTTGGTAGTCCAAAGGGGCATGTTGCCTGCGTACAAAGAGTGTTCTAGGCCTGGGATTTTCGAGTTTGTGTGCCATTTTGACGAGGGTTTAAGAATAAGAAGAGAGAGAGGACCGATCCTTGCGGGGTTCCTCTGTCTTCTAAACTAAATGTGTTGGATTTGATTGTGCCAATTTGGATTTTAGCTGTTCTATTGGAGACGAAGTCCTTGATGTAGTTAAACGTTATTTCACCCACATTCAACGGTAAAAGAGATTCTAGGGTTGCTTTGTGTTGGACGTTATCAAATGCATTGGTTAAATCAAGAGCTAGGATTGCCCTGGTGCTCCTTTCTTGCTCTTGAGATAGGATTTCGTTTGCTAGTCCGAGCATCGCATCCTATGTTGATAAATTCCGTCTAAAGCCGACCATAGTGTTTGAATATAAATTCTATTTGTGCATGTGGGACTGAGTCTGTCTAGTATGACGTGCTCTATCAGTTTTTCTATACAAGAAGTAAGCGAAATACGTCTGATGTTTTCGAGCGCAAGTTTTTTGCCCGGTTTGGGGATGAATATAACGATGGCTTGTTTCCAAGACGATGGGAGTTTTTCCTCCCTCCAGCATTTGTTCGCAAAATCCGTGAGGGCTGCGATGGAAGCACCTTCTAGGATTTGTGAGTGTCTTGTTGTTAATGCCGTCCTCTCCCCGGGGCGGATGTCGTGCGTATCTTATGGAGGGCTGCTCTTATTTCCGCCGTTGTTATGCCGCGTCTAGGATGGGGTTAGATTGTTCTTTATAATTGGGTAGGGACTTCGTCTTTCGGGTTTTGCAGAAGTATTTCTGCTGTAGCATTTTATAATATCCTGATGCGTGTCTGGGTCTACGCTTAAAACTTTTGTATTTCCTTTCGAGTCGTACCTTTGTTCGATTCCGGATCAAGGAGATGCCGCAGTTGATTCCTCGTCTCTCTCGGGCCTAATTATGGGCGACTTTAACGCCCAATACGTGCAATGGGGACGATAGAAGATTTAACAATAAGAAGAGATACACTAGCCGTACTCATGCGCGGACCGCTCGCTAATCCCCGATGAATTCCCTCGGCTGCCCTCCACAGCCTCGACTATGTCTGTAAGTCCGTCAGTTTTCAGCCAGTTTTCGTTTTCCTGAAGAGCTACCTATCCCAGCGCGTCAATAGACAGGACCTCTTTCAGTTTATCAACCACTACCAGCCCCATCAGCTCCTCCATTTCGATCACTTTTCTACTGCCCCGCAGTCGGTAGCCGCACTAGCGCCACAATTCCTGGGGTCCTTTCTTAGGCGCGTCGAACATTGATTTGTATTCCGCTGTGCTTATTCGCAACTCCCTCAATATTACTTTTTTTAGCTGTTTATGCTCAAGTTTTTCTTCTGTCCCATTTTGCATCGTTATCGATGGCATGCGGTCAGTGAGGAAAGGAATCAGGGGATGGATTACACGCTTTTCGGTGCTCTGAAGAGCTGAAGCAGCTTCTCCATCGAATCAAACCACCCCAGAATAAGCTACTATCTTTCTGCATTCTAGGCAGTACACTTCTCAGCATTCTGGGGTATTTTACTGCTTCTTTCCCTTCTGAAAAATCAGCTGTCCCTTGTCTGCGTATTTTCTCGGTCCCGAATTCAATTTTGGCCCTCTCTAGCCTCATTTTTTCAATTTCCATCTTTCAAACTTCCAGTTTTGTGTTTCGGACCAACTCCGAAAAACAAACCATTCCTCACTCTGTTAGCCCTAGGAACACGAAACTCGCGCGCGGCGCCGTTTTGAGAGTCTTTACCCTTTTATCCGCGCATTCCCCTGCTCCCCTTCGGCGGCACTCCTCACGCTCTACCACGACGTACCCTGCTGCGTGTAGAGAAACGTTGATATCATCTTAATCCATAAGACAGGAGACGTGAAGGACTGAAAAATTTCAGACCAATCAGTTTACTCTCCGGTACCCGTAACATATTTAATAAAATGGATAAAATATTGGCGCTCATAAGCAGTTGACCTCCCTCATCATCGAAACTCTTCGCCCTCGCCATGGATAGCGCATAATCTATGATGGTGCAGTGGAACTGTCGAGGCTTTGCTAATAACGCCTCTGATGTGAACATCCACATTCGCGACGGAAAGCTGAAGGCATCGGCTTTCCTACTGCAAAAGCATAATTCACTCGCACGCCTTTCAGGATTCTGCGCATACCAGTTATCCTCTATCCCTGATCGCCGTTGCATCGCCTCCTCCCTCAGCCCAGGTAAATCTGCAATTTATATTTACAGCTCAATTCCCCAAACTCCGCTAGACCTTTCACGTGTGTGCAACACACGTCAAGAGGTCGTCGCCCTTCTTGTTAAACCAGCATCTAGTTTCTTTTTATGGCCGTCCTGGCTCTAAATCCTCCGTGTTCGCACCCTCTCCCCCGTAGCCTTACTCGGCAGGAGGAGGTATCAGGTCGCCGGATTCGGGCAGGGGCGGCTCTGACCCGACCTGTCCGACATCGGTGGCGTGATAAAGATCTGCCAGCAACTGACAGGTGCCCTGACTGCGGCGCTGCACCGGACATCTGTGATGCGCGGCACCTGTTGTAGACTTGCCCAGCGACAGCCCCTATTAAAAAACGGCTCCTCAGGGAGGCGGGCCTGTTGTGGAACCGCGAAGGAGGCTATGTGAAGTAGACTATGAGCAATCAGTTCACCAGCATCCTATGCGGCTACCTCGCCGAAAATGGTCTCCACCCCTTCTTTTAACTTTCTGTATCCTACATTCCACTCCCCCTTTCGCAACTTATGCCTCATGGCAGACTTCTCGAATAAAAAAAAGTAATCGCTAATAAAATCAGGACACCCTTAGATTTCATCCAACCAAATCACCAGGCAGGCTTAAGGAAAGGCTTCTCGACAGTGGACCATATTTACATTATCAATCAGGTCATAGAAACATCTGTAGAAAATAACCAACCTCATTGATATATAGCCTTCATAGATTACGAGAAAGAATTTCACTCATTCAAAACGTCATGGCTTAAGGAATCAGGGTGTAGAACAGCATGCAAAAGTACTTGAAGATGTCTATAGCGGCTATACATGCCCCATATCCCTTCGAAAAGAAAGTTCCAATAAGAAAGATTGTCAACAGGGAAACACGATCCCTTCAGTGCTATTGACCGTCTGTTTACACGAGGTATTCAGAGACCTGGATAGAGAACAGTTAGGGTTAAAAGTTCACCTCATGTTCAGGCGCAGCATGGGTCATAACATCAATATTCATTATGGAGGGCACATGTGAGGAGCTGGATGAACACGCTTTAGCAGTCCCTACATATTCACAGTTATTGGCTTTGGGTATAAAAGGCCTTGTGAGAGTGCAAATATGGCGAGTCTATAAAGGAAATAGTTTTAGTAACATTTTCATGAATTGCACTTCCCATGAACGACTGACACTTTCGGTGCGCCCTGTCACACAGCAAAAAAGTCTAATTTGGGGAAGGATGTTGCAGCACTTTGTGGAAATTGCTTTGTTGTCGCGTAAATACTTGCAGAATACATTTTTTTTCACATATGTACTTACTCCAAGTTAATTTTCAGCTTTATTTCTACATCTCAACACGTGTTGTTTACTGCAAAAAAACGTCACGATCCAAGACAAGTAATTCGGATCCTGCGCTGTGCGAGGGGCACGGCTTAATCTGACAGCCAGCGCTATCTGGCTTTAAAATGTGTAATCACGTGGTATATTCAAGAAAGCTGCGCAAAACACATCAGAACATGAGCCGGAAACGCGCACACAGGCGAGCCCATATGGTGTGTTTACTCGTGTGTGTATGCGTGTTTCTGCCTCTTGTCCCTTCATGTTTTAAGCAAAGTATTCTTGAATATGTCGCTTCTCCAACTGTCCCACCGATCTGCGCTACTAAATCACTTGGGAGGACGGAGCAAACGAGCCGTTGAAACGTGGCTGGCGTGGTCGCTGGCTCTTCAGCTTTATGTCGCGTTCGTTGACTTTCTTTCTGAGCTTTGCAGTTCCGATGAACAAACGTATGGAAATTAGTTTAACAACACGACTTTTATCGCCGCAGTTGCATGCCAATGTTGATACCGACTGCGCTGTCGCAGCACTGTGGGAAACATGCCACCGTTGATGCTGCACTACGGGCTCCGTATGGTAAAACTCCTTTGACTGAGAACGGCAGAAGCATTTGCGATTATTTGTAAGCCGGTAAGGAAATGCTGCCAAGCAGACAACATGCTTCGTGCCAATGCGTGGGGTCAACATTGAAGTTCGCTTCTGCACTGTAAACGTCTTCTTTTTGTGTGTGTGTGTGTGGGGGGGGGGGGGCACTTCGCCGTATCTCAAAAAGGCCCAAATGTCAACTTTGGTTGCACTTCGCGCGTCATAATTTATAACGCATGCGATGTGTGTGACGGTAAACAAGTGAACACCTTCCTGAGCATGAAACAAGTGCCTCTCCTTGAATCTGAATGCATGCGTACGAGCTTATGATCGTGTACGACTTCCATGACATGGGTTTCTTCCAGGTTCCCACTCTTTATGCTTTCAAGATTAGCAGCACGTGTGAGTTCCGCAGATGAATCATATAGATCACGCATCTGCGAGGCTTTGTTTTGGGGGCACTGAAAGCATGATGGAACTAAGACGCCGCTGCCATAATACAGGACAGTTGCAAGCCACCCCGAAAACAACTCAGGTGTGATACGACACAGAGACCATCTGGAGCAAACCAGTCAGCTTGAGAACGGGTCCCATATCTACAGGAGGTAAAGATTATTCACCATTGGGAGCGGTCCCATTCAGTGTCAGTGAAATAGTAATACAAAGAAAACTTGAAAAACAAGTATCCTCTGCAGAGCTATAGGAAATTTGCATCTGGTTATGACTTGCCTTCCTCAAAAATCAGCGGACAGAATACGTTGGACCGTCCCGGTCATCCCTCCAATAAAACAAAACCGACAGTGCATCCGTTAACGGCATACCTACCTTAACAAAGCCAAGTCTCATCGTGAAGCACAGTCTATAGTAGCACATTTAAATACAGAAAAATTGTTCGGAATCGACGTGAAACGAATAAAGCTATGCAATGACTGGAGGTTACCATGTATTCTGAAATAAATACTGCACGAAAGTTTTCAGCTGCGTAAACAAGCAAGTACTAACGCCGAAGCAAGTGAAAACCAATAGCGCTCCGAGTGCTGTTGAAGCGACCGATGAATAGTTTTTAGAGTGCACAGCTTACATATACCTCTCAACCATCCCTAACGAGGCACTATATAAGATCCTCGCAGCTCTATAATGCTGGAAAAATGGTCAAGATATGCCAGGTGGTACATTACGTCACTTGGCACTCTCGACAAAATGCTTGCTCCTTCGGGCGTCGGCCGCTGGCTTGCACAGCTTGCCGTCTGGTCAGTACAGTGAGTAAACATATGTTACCTTACTTGCGCCATAACAAGCCAAGCAGCATATCAAGCGACGAACAAATGAGCCACACGTGGATGTGTCGTACTCATCCAAACGCCTGAATATACCTGCGTAGCTGCTCTTATTCATCTCGTCATGACGGAAACAAGTACAACACATTGCTTTTATAGCCTTCTTCAATATGGCACTTATATGCTCCGCAGTATGGTGATTATTTCGACGTTTTTTTCGGTCGACTTTCTGCTGTTCTAGCCAACGTTACTAGATTACTTTTTCGGTTTGCAAACTCCGACGCCGCGGATGTCGCCCTTGCCTGTACCGCCGAGCGGGGGCGCTCTCGTCGCTGTTTGACCGGCTTCTCGGCAGAGTAGCCGCGCTGACCACGTCAGCGAAGACTACAGTGAAGCGTTTTTGTGCCAGGCGTCTCTTTGTTGGGTTAAACTGCGCTGCAAGTTGATCGCTGCTCCTCTATGTCCTTGCCAGATTTATATAAGCGCGTATCGAGCGACGGAGCTCGTGCGGCGTTGGCTCCGGCTGCAACTCAACACAGAAGCGCAACAGCGTCGGTGCAGCCGAGCTATGCGTCCGTGAGTCGGTGCGGCTGAACTGTCGACTTGTTGCTCCCAAACCAAGGCAAGACCAGCGTTCTACGTAATGTGCGACTGAAATTCACACTGACCATCGCCAAGGCTGCAAAATCTTCTGGAAAGTGCTGGAAGAGCTAGACAAGTGCAGCCTTGCTCGCTTGTGTTGTGCTCAGCACGTGTCGGCATTCACTTGTCAGATACTGAACTTTGTTATTGCTGCACGAATGCACTTTTTCTCCAGCACGTCTCTCCTCGTTTGTAAAAGCACGTCTGTTGTAACTGTTTGGCCGATTAAAAGTGCCTCCCATTAAGTTGTATGTGTTTTTTTCCTATATGAATTGAATAAACTGCTTTCAATCTGATCGGGGCTATTACCGTCATTTATCGCGTTTTATGACCTTAACAAAGTCGAAATTTCACGGTGGTTGTCCAGCATCGCCCGTTTAAGAGCACGTATGCATCGTTGACTGCCTTGCTCCAAGCCGATGGTACTTGGCCTTAGGTTTCGATATTTTCGGCAACATGCGACTCACTTACCCTGTCGTGGCTTGTCGTAAGCAGAATCATTTAGTTTGTACGCAAGTAACTGAAACAAAAACTATACTCGACCAAGAATCAGATGTCTCATCGAAATAGGTAATGATTTAGACATCCCGATAGTACCTCTGCCGCCCAGGACCGTTCGCGCAGCCTTAATGTCACTGTAGTTGCACATTCAGAATAATATCTGTGCACTATCTTGGAAATTTCTTCGTTAAACAGGAATTACCAGCGTAGAGTGGCGTGAAACACGGCGCGCTCGTATCATAGGGATAGTTCGTGTGACGAGAGACCGCCCGGAGCGGGCCTACAGCGTCGAAAGCGCCACCTCACGAGAGGGAGCCGAATGGGGCCACGTTTTGTCGCCAAACTGCAGCGGAGTTTGCAAACTGACCGTTCTAGCCGCGGTAGCTCCTTACGTCCTATCACAAAAGACGGCGATGGCCGCTAGGTGGCGCTAGTGATGGAAACGTCCGCGCAGGTGTATATATACCCTGCTACACGAGTGTTTCAAATGCCTTCCAACCGAATGTCACTCGGGTCTACTACACGAATTTTTGAACGTCATTCGGCTGAGATACATACGAATCAACGGAGCTGCGCGAAGGCAATCGAGGTTTTGGAATGCCTTCAAAACGCGACCACCGCCCGCACTGGCCACTGATCTCCACTAGGGGAGCTGGATGCCGCATCGGGCGCCCGAAAGTGAAGCCACTGGAAGTAAGCGGCCTTGTCCCGGAAGTCAGCCCTTGGCAGTGCATGAAATCGGACCTCAGCACGGTTTTTCAGTTCCAGTTTTGTTTTCCCACTTAGCATTTCGTCTTTTCGTCGTTCGTCTTTTTACATGACAATGCCTACCTGTTGCCCGTCAACTGAGCGAGGAGACCAGCGAAGTCTTCGGGAAAGACGTTTCAAAAATAAGGGTCCATTGCAGCGCAATGGGACGACACTAGTAGACGACAGGACGTCGCTACACTCAGCAAGTGTGGAGCCTCGTCTACTCGGCTCGGTGACGTCTCGTTTGTCTAGCTTCACCAACTCTGCTCTGTACTGTGATGCTTGTTCCCACGCTCAAGCCCAAGTTATGTTATCAATGAGGGATAAATATAAGAAAGAAAAGGTGAAAACATTCACCAGGCATCTGACTTTGCAGCGACCATCTTACCGAATTATGAGTAGACCGAACCAGAGCGAGGGCTAGGTTACTACCCTGTGAGGTGTCGAAGGTGTTCGGTTGGTTCACGTTAGCGCCTCTAAAAGGTATGGTACTGCTTTTTCGACGGAGCGTGTCATGTACTGCTCCGAATTCTAGCAAGTTAAGCCTAAATTGGCTTTAATTCGTGGAGCTTGGTGCAGTTGACTTCTAACAGCGCTTCTCACGCGCGCTGCACCATTCGTCTTGTCAGTCGTACCTCTCGCGCTGTGCCTTTTCTTTGCTACATGAAAATTCGGCTTTAAGATGACCTAGCCTCATCGTCATTACACTACTTCTCCTTTACGCTCGGAAGATACGAACCAGACAAGAATATAGTGTTTAACGCACGTACCCCTTTGCCGCGGCAGGGTGAGACCTGCATGCCTGTTTTCTTCGGTTTCTCTGAAACTACAGGCACACAATGCTCACATTTCTCGCGTTCAGCTTGCTTGTTCCTTTCATATAACAGCAGACATTACACGAGAACAACGCAAAAAACTGAGAACGAAAGGGCGAAAGTCGCGACTTTTTGCATTGAAATACACAGCCGACACCCGACTTCCGCCACAAGTCGTCCAACCTCCGGTGGCTTCACTCACGCTCGTCTCGGAAAGCGGGAATGCGGCATCCAGCCACGTGGTGAAGATCACTTGCACTGACCAACAGCCGTCGCCATCACATCGCCCCATTACAGCAAAGTCGGACGACTGCTACGGGCCTGTGGATGTTCATTTTCATGTGTTGGTGCCTTTTTTCTGCTTCGTATTTAGCGAATATTTTGTGTACTCGCTAAATGAGTGCTTCAGGATCACAGTACACCACTGAGCATTTAGTGCATAAGCGCCAAATTTTCCCGAGAATGCACCGATGAGGGCGACTGCACACCCGTGCTGTTGTTTAAATCGCCGTGTACAAACAGCTAGTGCCCGTTTGTATAACATAAAACGCAAGCTGTGCTTTAGCTATATTAGATAATGTCATTTTTGTGCCAGTTTTACTTTGCTTATTTACACAGCCCGGCAACTCTGTTGGAAGCGGCGGCGCGATCGCGTGACTGAGAAAAATTTGGTAGCCGGGTTGCTGACGTCACGTAAAACCGGCGCTTCTCGCTAATCATACCCGGTGCTTGCTCTGACGTGACCAAAACTTAATTTTAAATCAGTTTATTCAGAATTAAGTTCGGTGACCATTCACGTTAAATGAAGCGCTCTTATTTGTTATCCAAAAGCGACAGCAGTGACTACTGCTGGCTGCAATGGCGCGGCAGTCTGGACCCCACCGGCGCATCCCTTTCGTTGTATGCGCGTCGTGCGATGTAAGCAATATTGATTTCAGATGGCTGTTGTCAAAACTACACTCGTTGCTCTTTTATATTCGCTAATACTTGTGAATTCGCTCTCCACAAGAACCCTGCAGACTCGTTAGGCCTATCGCGGAAGGCGGTCGTCGTCACTTGGCAGAGCAAGAGCAGCTGTTCAAGGGCACGCATTACATCTTATTGCTGATGGCTTAAAGCAAGTTCTCATTAAAAGCACAATAACAAAATGAGATGAAGGTTTTTTTTTACCTTTTAAGTACGAAAAATAATTATTTCGGAGCCTGGCTGTTGAGATTACACACTCGCCTTGCCGGACAAAGTGGGCAGAGTTCCCAGAACTGGCTACGGTGCAAGTGCGCTCATCACAGAGTGTCACTAAAGCACATCGTGGGACAGTGCGCAAATGACACTCAGGCAATTGTCACTAGTTGAAAATGACACTAAAAGCACCCATGTAACTGGGGTATAACTCTAACTTCTTGGTGGACCATCCAACTGCAGTGTGAGGAAAAAGAAAAAGGCGGGAGCGAAAAAAGAGAGAAAGATGTGCCGTAGTGGAGGCCTTCGGAATAACCTCGACAATCTGGTGATATTTAGCGTTCACTGACATCGCACAGCACAGGGGCGACTTATTCGCTTCACCTCCATCGAAACGGAGCCGCTGCGGCCGCGTTCCAACCTGGGTACTCCGGCTCAGTAGCCGAACGCACAAACTTCTGAGCCACCGCGGCGGATTTTTAATGCGGCCAACACAGCCGCATTAGGTGATGTTTTCCTGCAGGTCAGAAGATGAGAAGAATCCAAAGAAAAACAAAAGAAGTGCCTCCAACATGCAAAAAAACCACATGAAGGAATTCAGTGTGGCAGTCGTTAACAAGCCTCAGGTGGTGACTGCGAAATCCGGAACATGCAGGGACGACATCTTGGCGGCGACCAAAGTGGCTTCCTTGGCGATGCTCTGTATTTCCTGCTTCAGGTGTGTTTCTACTTTGCAAGCTTGAGGGTTAACTGCGCTGAAAAAAGAGGATAATGTGTCAAGTGCAATGCGTGAGTGAACAGTTTCTCAGCAACAAAATTATTTTCCATTAACAACAATGGCGGTGTGGGGCTGTGCAGGTGGAGGCAGCACGAAAGCACCTTTCGCATGCCACACGTTGTGCAACGTTTGAAGTGTTTAGGCGCGGTGAGCGGAAGTAGCCCAACTTCCCGCAATCTTCACGCGAACCATAGTGCAGTCTCTAAACCTAAAGCCGGCTCTTTTTTTTCTTTCTCGATTTTAGCTAGGATGCAATTAACATCTGTATGTTTCCTAACCAACGGTGCTCTCATTTTTCAGCTTAGCGTTACCTACTCTTCTTCCTCTCAATATCTCGCTTCGCTGTCATCAATTCAGTTGAGCCCACCAGTTCCCGCTGAACATACTACATGTCGTATGTAGATGTAGTGCCTTACCAAACATCTCAGGACACATTCTTAATTTTTTTTACAGAGCCGAGGCCCCACAAAGCCGCTACAGAGGCCGAAAGGATGTGGTCTGCGTCAACGCAGCTGAGTATTAAGACTGCCCAGCTATAGTGACGGTAGGAACAAATGAAAAGAAGAGATCAAAGCTAGCTGCTCTGTCCACGAATTCTGCAGAAACGGCGGAATAAACGGCCATAGTGCTTGCAATAACGCAAACAAAGGCAAAAGTAATAATAAGCGACTCCAAGTCATTAGTCAGCAATTATATCAAAGGGAGAATCTGAAAGTATGCAAACAACGCACTAAATCTAAGCGATACAAACAGACAGATTTAAATTATATGGTGGCGAGCCCACTCCCGGATACACGGAAATGAAGAGGCTCACTAGATCGCTCGCAATCTAACGTTCTGAGTGGGCCCTAGCCCCTGAGGTGATAAGGACCAGGACCAACTCCTTAGATACATAGCTATCACACAGCACTACTGACTAAGTCGGCAGGTCACGAAGCAAAGAGCAAGAGAGTATTGGGAGACTCCAGCAAACAAGACCCTCCCGCAACCCCCTGCTCATGAGAAGTTCATACCCAGGGCAAAAAAAAAAAAATACACTTGTAAAAGTTGCAAAAGTACAGCAGACATGGGTTTCAGGATCCGGACATGCCCTAACATAATGCACACACATAGGGAAATTGAAATGATGCCTCCAGGGAGTCTGATGCTCAGCTCGGGCCCAACTACTCCATTTGCTGTCATCCAATTGGCTGAAGACGATGCCCAGACCCAAAAGCACCGAGCCGTCGCCTAAGCGAATGGGTCATCCCATCCTTCTTTGCTCGGCAAGACAGTTATTAATGCAAAATAATCATATGATTCATGCCAACTAAATAAAATCCGTTACCGGAAGTTACTTAGCACACCCTGTCCGCAAAATGTCCTCGTACGTCAGAGTCGTATTTATTTGTGGGAAAACGCTGTAGCACGTAGTAACCCAAATAAATAAAGGGATAAACGAGGACTAAACGACAATTGCGAGGACACTTTCGCAACACATGTGTTGAGAGGCGAAAGCCGAGGACACTATGCCGCGACGACTTCCGTTGGATGTGACGTCACACCGTTCACGTGGCTGTATCGATACCCAAATTATACATGTTTCGGGGATCTTACGAGGGGGTACCCAAAAGAAACCGGAATAATTTTTTGAATCGGCACAGCTTCTGTGGTACCGCATTTTGCCGCCAGGAATGCATAGAACGAACATTTCAAAGTCAGTAAGCCGAGTCCCGTCGCTAATGGAGGTCAGAGTAGTTTAGGCAGAGTTTTAGAGTGACGACTGTTTTGTGTGAGTGTCGTTTTAAGCATGAAATGCTTTTAGCCCCCGTTGTCGGCAGTGTGGTGACGTCACGCCGAGACCGAGAGCCATCATCCGGGCACTGAAATCCAGTCATCCGGGCACTGAAATCCAGATATCCGGGCACTGAAATCCAGTCATCCGGGCACTGAAATCCATTCATCCGGGCACTGAATTCCAGTCATCCGGGCACTGAAATCCAGTCATCCGGGCACTGAAATCCACTCATCCGGGCACTGAATTCCAGTCATCCGGGCTCTGAAACGAGAACATCCGGGCACCGTACGAGACTTAGCGAGATTTAACGAGACTCCGTAAGCCCTCCTACGCGACCGGCATGCAAGCGCTGGTTGGTCTCCAAACGAGACAAAAAATAATTGCTGCCAGTGCCTTCTCAATGTTTATCAAGATATCAGTGGAGCTGTGGGTTTGATAACGCACGGAATTATAATTTCCGATTTCTAATAACGCGTGCAAAAACCACATAAATTGCATGTTGCACTTCGTTGTCGTACGTGATCCGGGGGAGAAGCGCTGCGTTCAAAGGGCAAGGCATCGTGCCGAACGGGTGGTGGCGTTCCTCCCTTCCTTTACGGTGCGGTTCGGGTGTCCACCGAGATGGCAGAGAATTACTGCGCCATTTCCTTTCCTCAAAAAACCTTGCGTTCAAATGACAAGGCATCGCGCTGAACGGGTGGTGGCGTTCCTCCCTTCCTGCACGGTGCGGTTCGGGTGTCCACCGAGATGACATTAGGCCCGTAAACATTTCATGCTTACTGTACTCTCGGTTACGGGAGAGGCAGAGCATGAAATGCTTTTAGCCCCCGTTGTCGGCAGTGTGGTGACGTCACGCCGAGACCGAGAGCCATCATCCGGGCACTGAAATCCAGTCATCCGGGCACGGAAATCCAGTCATCCGGGCACTGAAATCCAGTCATCCGGGCACTGAATTCCAGTCATCCGGGCACTGAAATCCAGTCATCCGGGCTCTGAAACGAGAACATCCGGGCACCGTACGAGACAGCGAGATTTAACGAGACTCCGTAAGCCCTCCTACGCGACCGGCATGCAAGCGCTGGTTGGTCTCCAAACGAGACAAAAAATAATTGCTGCCAGTGCCTTCTCAATGTTTATCAAGATATCAGTGGAGCTGTGGGTTTGATAACGCACGGAATTATAATTTCCGATTTCTAATAACGCGTGCAAAAACCACATAAATTGCATGTTGCACTTCGTTGTCGTACGTGATCCGGGGGAGAAGCGCTGCGTTCAAAGGGCAAGGCATCGTGCCGAACGGGTGGTGGCAGTCCTCCCTTCCTTTACGGTGCGGTTCGGGTGTCCACCGAGATGGCAGAGAATTACTGCGCCATTTCCTTTCCTCAAAAAACCTTGCGTTCAAATGACAAGGCATCGCGCTGAACGGGTGGTGGCGTTCCTCCCTTCCTGTACGGTGCGGTTCGGGTGTCCACCGAGATGACATTAGGCCCGTAAACATTTCATGCTTACTCTACTCTCGGTTACGGGAGAGGCAGAGATTTTTTTGCAATGGCTGATTTTCGTGAACAGCATGCGCCGGTGAAAGTCAGATTTTTTCTCGAAAAAAGTGGGACGGAAACTCTTGAAATATTCAGAAGGACGTTCAAGGACGATGCTATGGGGACAACTCAAGTGTTCCTGAATTAAATCCTGAATCAAAGCAACAGTCATGCCAATGGAAAACTTCAAATTCACCTCGCCTCAAGAAAGCTCGTCAGGTGAAATCAAACTTCAAAACAATGCTGATTTGTTTTTCGACGTGAGAGGAGTCGTCCATTCAGAATTTTTTCCGTAGGGTCAGACAGTTAACCAGGCTTTCTGCTTGTATGTTTTGAAAAGATTGGGCAACAGTGTTCGCTGGAAGCGGCCTGATTTGTGGCAGACGGGTGACTGGTTCTTCCACCACGGCAATGCCCCTGCTCACACAGCCCTGTCTCTACGACAAATTCGGAACAAAAATGGCATCACCTCTGTTCCTCAACCCTCATACTCAAGTAAAACTCTAGTTTGGGCGAGTTGGTTCATGATGAAATAAAAACTGGTATGGCGCAAGAAACGGGGACACAGAAGGCACACAAAAACACAGGACTGACGCCAACTTTCAACTGGGGTTTATTGCACCAAGCCTGCCTTTTATACCACAACCAAGCCATATCAACGAAAGCGTAAACGTTGTACATATAAAACGGCAATTCATGCGACCACTGGCAATAAAGTAAAGCTGATCATAACAATCTAATCTAAACAGAGCTTGGGAGGCCAAATTATTTTTTGGCCAGCAGAAACACATCAACCAAGGCAAAAAAGAAAAAAGAAACAAGGCACTGGGGCATGACAAATCCACACTAACGAATTATGAAACGCGTGATGAAGGCGAAACAGAGCAAAAAATCGAACGACTATGAGATAAAACCACGTGAAAAAAGATAACCAACAATAACCCGGCAAAAAAAAACATGACCAACAATAACGCGGAAAAACATGACCAACAATAACAATAAGGAGGGATGAAGTCTGAAGATACAGCACCTAGCGTCAAGTGATAAAAACTGAAGATCATTCCTGAAGAACAGTCGTCTTAGCGTCTAAGAATCTAGAAATTGTAAAACACCGAAAGAAAGGACGAAATAAGAGCACAAAACCAAGGGAAATCTGCGAACTACAAAAAACCTTCTATAAAAGACGTCTCGGCGCTGCTAAGCATAATGGAAGGCCTGCTAACGCATTTGTTGCCAGCTTTTTCGATGAAATATGCCTCAACAATTTCTCTCTCAGTTTTATCTTTCCCACTCTTTAAAAATCTAGCTTTCTCGAATTCGGGACGGCAATTAGAACAGCTCTTGCAGTGGTCCACCAGGAAGCTTCTTTCGTTGTTGCGCCTTGTCTAATTTCGGCGGTGTGCGAAATGCTTTTGCAGAAACTCAAGCAACTCACTTGCATCAGGGAGCCGGTATCGCATTCATCAGTAACAGTAATACCGTATATTCACAAGGTGTCGCATAACATTAAGAAAATAGCGAGCAGACATAATGTTCAAGTTGTATTCTCCGCGCCTTGTAAGCTTTCAAGACTTTGTGCCATGACCAACAGAAAAAAGCGGCCGGCTTGCACCATAAAACACCAAAAAAAGTTCACGCAATGCAGGACACAAGTGGTTTATGAGATACCGCTTAGCTGTGGCCTCGTTTACATCGGGCAAACAGGTCGTTGTTTTAATGAGCGTGCAAGTGAGCATTCCCGAAACTTGCGCAACAACGAAAGAAGCTTCCTGGTGGACCACTGCAAGAGCTGTTCTAATTGCCGTCCCGAATTCGAGAAAGCTAGATTTTTAAAGAGTGGGAAAGATAAAACTGAGAGAGAAATTGTTGAGGCATATTTCATCGAAAAAGCTGGCAACAAATGCGTTAGCAGGCCTTCCATTATGCTTAGCAGCGCCGAGACGTCTTTTATAGAAGGTTTTTTGTAGTTCGCAGATTTCCCTTGGTTTTGTGCTCTTATTTCGTCCTTTCTTTCGGTGTTTTACAATTTCTAGATTCTTAGACGCTAAGACGACTGTTCTTCAGGAATGATCTTCAGTTTTTATCACTTGACGCTAGGTGCTGTATCTTCAGACTTCATCCCTCCTTATTGTTATTGTTGGTCATGTTTTTCCGCGTTATTGTTGGTCATGTTTTTTTTGCCGGGTTATTGTTGGTTATCTTTTTTCACGTGGTTTTATCTCATAGTCGTTCGATTTTTTGCTCTGTTTCGCCTTCATCACGCGTTTCATAATTCGTTAGTGTGGATTTGTCATGCCCCAGTGCCTTGTTTCTTTTTTCTTTTTTGCCTTGGTTGATGTGTTTCTGCTGGCCAAAAAATAAGTTGGCCTCCCAAGCTCTGTTTAGATTAGATTGTTATGATCAGCGTTACTTTATTGCCAGTGGTCGCATGAATTGCCGTTTTATATGTACAACGTTTACGCTTTCGTTGATATGGCTTGGTTGTGGTATAAAAGGCAGGCTTGGTGCAATAAACCCCAGTTGAAAGTTGGCGTCAGTCCTGTGTTTTTGTGTGCCTTCTGTGTCCCCGTTTCTTGCGCCATACCAGTTTTTATTTCCTCATACTCACCCGACTTTGCCACGTGCTACTTTCTTTGTTTCGTAGAATGAAAAGACAGGTGAATGGAAAGCGTTTCGCTGATGTTGCTGAGGTGAAGAAAAAAACGACGCAGGGACTGTCAAGCATCACAAAAGATGAATTTAAACAATGTTTTGAAAAATGGAATGAAATATTCGACAAACGTATCATTGTAAGTGGAGAGTACTTTGAAGGATATTGAAGGTCTGTGCTGAAAATGTGAACAAATAAGTTCAAATAAAAATTAGTCCGGTTTCTTTTGGGTACCCCCGTAAGTGTTAATTACGCTTTATTACATTTTTTCATCTAATTTGACACAAATCCGACGCTTTTCCGACCATTCTGTGACAATTTTCACTATGCCGTGACGACTTCCGGTTGATGCTACGTCACACCGTTCAAGTGGATATATTGACGTCCGTGCTATTTCGACGCGATTTTGACATTTTCGCCTATAATTAACCATTTAATCTACAGTCATCAAACTTGGCTTCTAGGTTCATTTTTTCCTCCTCCATCTGAAACAACCATTGGTGTGTATTGTTCTATCTTCTTTAGTTCCCGAGTTAAACGCGTGTGACACGCTTTGTTAACGACAGTATGAGCCATTAAAGGCTCTCGCCTTAATAAAGTACAAGTAAAGGAAAGTGCACGGCCCTGCTTAAGAGAAGAGACGCGGGGCGCAAAACTGCGTCCACCGAAGGGGCGACGCTGCCTTCAGTAACAGATGCCCCCGGTATAGATAAAATCTCAGCGATGGCATCACCGGTTGACCTCAATGTGGTGGCATTATTCCCGACTTTATTCGCACCAAAATTTTGATAACCGTTCCTCGCACAGCATTCCAGCTGGTGTCATAGCATTTCCCTTTGCAATGTCAAGTTGGAGGCTAGCTTGCGACAGGGGTTGGGCCGCATGACATATGCACCTTCAGTTGTATGCTTTGTGATACTTTACCTGTTCTATTAAGGCGTGGTCGAGGTGTCCGCCGAGGTGCCGAGATGTGTTTTTTACTGCGGCCTTTCCTTTCCTCAAAAAACAGTTTTTGTGTTAAAATTTTAACGCAACACTACTTCTTGTCGTATTATGTCGTAACCAAAAATCAGATATGACGAACAAGACCGGATATAATGAAGTTTCGTAGTATGTCCTAATCTGAAATCGCCGAAGTGGTGTAGTAGCCGAACGCAGCACCAGCGACAAACGCAATGCTTTCGCATTGCTCCACTGAAGCAGTCTTCAGTCCTCGTAATTTTTGCCGTCAATCCATATTGTGCGTCATTAGTTTTCTTCGCAGTCATTATAAGGCCGCGCCTCGTTTAGGCCTCATTGGAATTGTTTTCATCGCATTACGTTGAGGTCACTGCACCGTTCACTTCGCAAAACTAGAAGCTCCCCGCCGCATGGCCCGCGCAGGTGTATTCAAAGCCACGGCGCATGCCAAAGTCATTGTCGACTTAGCGGCACCGCTATGACTGGTGAGTGCTTCTTGCACAATGAAAGTGGGTCCGTCGCTTGGACGGTAGTGGTTTATTTTAAAAGAAAAAAAGGTGAAGCAAAAGAGTGTTGCCGGCCACGGCAATTGCTATCTAATAGAGAGTTTTAGTATAGGGTCACCCAATTGCTTTAGGGCATAGAGGAATAGCGGGACGCTACTGCGCATGCGCAGAACGCTAACGGCCCTTGGGTCTTCGGGTGAGCGGGCGACACTAACGCTAAATCCGCGAAATAGCGTGCGCCCCAACGCCTCTTTACGTTCTGTCAACATGGCGGCGCCCGTCGAAGCGGCACCTCTCGCTTCATCACTGTGATTCGTCGTTGCCACTACTCTGTGGCTCGCGCTCACGGCAAACTAAAGGCGCACGAGGCTTTCGCTTTGGCTGAAGTTGCCCGAACAACAAAATTTTAACGATAAGACACGAAAAAATTCCAGATTGCTTCAGTGTTCACAAAGCTGCTGGGCTTACGCGTACGCAGAAAGCGCGGGATGTTCGAACTACTGAACTCCACAAACAGGTTTGCAATTTTGGTACCAAAAAGAGGTCACAAAGAATTGGCATCCCGGTAACAGATTTTTCTTATTTACGCAATATATTTTACTTGTGCGGAAGTAAACAAAGCTGAAAATAATTAGGTTGGTTGGTTTATGGGGTTTAACGTCCCAAAGCGACTAAGGCTATGAGAGACGCCGTAGTGGTGGGCTCCGGAAATTTCGACCACCTCGGGTTCTTTAACGCGCACTGACATCGCAGAGTACACGGGCCTCGAATTTCTCCTCCAAAGAAATTCAACCGCCGCGGCCGGGATCGAACCGGGGTCTTTCGGGACAGCAGCCGAGCACCATATAGCCACTGAGCCACCGCGGCGGCTGAAAATAATTACATTTGCGAGAATTATCATTGCGGGTTCCGCCCGAAATGGCGTTGCACGTAGCAAACAATAAAAAATGTGAAAAGCATTTCTTCTACAGCTAGCGCCAAATCGAGCGCAGAACCTACGCACAAAACAGAGAAGGCTCGCTCACGGAGGCAATCGGCTGTTAACGGCAGCAACTTCCTGTGTGGATAGTCTTGGCTCAGATTGAACATGTCCACATTATAAAAAAATATCTGTATCATTTTTCGCATTTCCTTAGTAATTGGTAGCTACAACAGTTTGCGCGTCGTTTTTTTTGGTTTCTGGGGTTTAACGTCCCAAAGCGACTAAGGCTATGAGAGACGCCGTAGTGGAGGGCTCCGGAAATTTGGGCCACCTGGGGTTCTTTAACGTGCACTGACATCGCACAGTACACGGGCCTCTAGAATTTCTCCTCCAAAGAAATTCTAGCCGCCGCGGCCGGGATCGAACACGCGTCTTTCGGGACAGCAGCCGAGCACCGTAACCGCTGAGCCACCGCGGCGGCGCGCGTCGTTTTATTCTATTATGATACTTTCCAGCGGCTAAAAAGACACGGACGAAGGTAGACGAGACAGGACGAACGCCGGACGAACGCCGGAAAAAAGATTTTATTCACACAATGAAAAAATACAGCATATATATATTAACCTATTTGTTCTGAAAGGTTCTCTTTCCCGCCGTCATGGCGCTGCCTTCAAGCAACGCAAAGCGACCCTATTCTATAGACAGAAAACGCGAACCCTTTTCCTTAATGCTAAGCGCATAGAGAAGCACCCGAGCTGCAGCCGGCGGAAATCAACGGAAAAGGGAGGGGATAGAGAGGACAAGTATAGAGGGGAGCAACAGTAAGAATGGACAGGGGAGAGCTTTGTACACTATTTATAAAATACATAAGTTCGCGCTGCTCGCGCGCAAATGTCCAAGCATTGTCCGAAAATGAGTGCGCGCGAGCGGCCAGTGCGCACAATCACAAAAAAAAGGCAGTAAACTGTATGTATACATAGCAAAAGGATTTGCCGGACTAGTTGGTTCATTTCTGAAAAAAGATTTAACTGCGCGAAAGGGTTAGGACACAAGCGCTTCTAAGTGTCGTGAATGTGTCTCCCTTGTGCCCTAACCCTTTCGCGCAGTTAAATCTTTTTTCAGTATACCTAGCCGCGCGCACGTAGGGTCCTGTCTCGGACTAATCGCGCGAGCGGCACACTGCACTAGCGGCCGGGGTGGGGCGCCCGGCCGCGTATACAGTCCGAAGTAGCACCCACGGAGCGTTCATGTCACGCGTGCACTACCTGGCGAAGAGCAAGCTCGAAGTCAATCCCACCTGCTCGACGAACGCACAGAGGCTCACCATTGTTCTGTCACGGGTGCGCGCACTGCCGCGCGGCCACAGGAGCGCCTCGAGTCTGCCCGGGATGATTCCCAGCGCCCTGTAGGCCGCGAGTATATCGTGACGCGGCACAGCAGAAGCGGTACAGCGAAGGAGCATGTGCTCCAATGTCTCCACTAGTGCACTGCACGGGCTCGGGCCAGCCCGAAAGCCCGGGCCCGGCCCGGCACGCGGGCCGGGCCGGGACGTGATTTGTTTTGCCGGGCTTGGGCCGGGCCCGGGCCTGAAGTTGCGGTCCCGGGCCGGGCTCCGGCTTAAAGCTGCGGGCCCGCGCCGGCTTGGGTCCGTACAGAAACGGCTGGTGTCCGACTTTTCATTCGCTATTGCAGAGTGAAATACACAACTGCAGCATTGAAACAGCGACACGGATGAGCTATGAGTTATAGTACGCGCTGAGAAAAAAACTAAGCTTTATTCATTTACTTATTTATTTCCTTATTTCCACGCCGCGGTGCAGTAAGAGTAAAATTCAACCGGCCTTAATTGGCCATTGATCGTCCGTCATCCCGAAACATACTTATACACTAATAGAAATGCATTCGGGAAGAACATATTAGTTTAGGACGCTTATGTAATACCCCTATGTAATACCCTCGTGAAGAGGGCCTTAAGGGGTATCTTGAAATAAATAAAAAAATTAATAAACAAACACCGTGAAATACTCAAGCCTTTTAGCTTTTCGTTTCTGCTGATAGGCGACCAGTTCGGCTATGAGTTCTACCTGTGAGATCGCGTTCACTAAAAAAATATTTTCCCACTGCTTGCTAGGCATCTTTGATGTTTATACTTTGCGGGCGGCAAAATATAACTGATTAAAATCATGAAGGAATGCAAAGTAGTTTATTACGCGCGTATGCAGCCCTTTTTATTTGGTTCTCGGAACTTCCGAGTTTATCTTTACGCACCTACACGAGATCACTGTCCGAAAGACGGGCCTGGCGAGCACTACTCTTAATCACTTCCTTCTGGGTTAAAAAGAACCAACTTTCTGCAAGTGGTAGTGGTTTATATAAAAAAAAATAAAAAGTGAAGCAAAAGAGTGTTGCCGGCCGCGGCAATTGCTATCTAATATCTTAAGCACCCGAGCTGCAGCCGGCGGAAACGAAAGGGAAAGGGAGAGGATAGTGAGGAGAAGTATAGAGGGGAGCGACAGCAAGAAAGGACAGGGGAGAGTTTTGTACACTATTTACAAAATACAAAAGTAATCAAGTTCGCGCCGCTCGTGCGCTAATGTCCAAGCATTGTCCGAAAATAAGTGCGCACGAGCGGCCACTGCGCACAATCACTTACACAAGAAGTAAACTGTATGTACATAGCCGCGCGCACGTGGCGTCCTGTCTCGGACTAATCGCGCGCGCGGCACACTGCACTAGCGGCCGGGGTGGGGCGCCCGGCCGCGTATACCGTCCGAGGTAGCACCCAAGGAGCGTTCGTGCCACGCGTGCACTACCTGGCGTAGAGCAAGCGGGGAGTCAAGTCCGCCTGCTCGATGAACGCACAGAGGCTCACCATTGTTCTGTCATGGGTGCGCGCACTGCCGCGCGGCCACAGGAGCGCTTCGAGACTGTCCGGGATGATTCCCAGCGCCCTGTAGGCCGCGAGCATCTTGCGACGCGGCACTGCAGAAGCGGTACAGTGAAGGAGCATGTGCTCCAACGTCTCCACTGCCCGCAGTCAGCGCACGCGTCGCTCGACGAAAGTCCGTGGCGCACCCGTCTTTCCCCGGGCCACACGCAGCCGACGCGCACTCGGATGATCATCGCCCGCTGGAGGCGCGACAGTGAGCGCGCGCCGACGAGAGAAATGCGCTCTAAGCCAAACTGTGGTTTCAGAACCTTTGTCGGCCAGTTTCTTATCGGTCTAGTAGCAGTCTACTTGCTCAGTGTGAGCAGTATACCTCATGCGTTACTGTGAAACGGGCCGGGCCGGGCCCGGGCTGGGCTTCACTCCGGGATTCACGGACCGGGCCGGGCATGCTAGAGCGATAATTTAGCGGTCCCGGGCCGGGCCCGGGATTGAAGCCGCGGGCCTGGGCCGGGCTCGGGCTTCAGGTCTCGGGCCCGGGCCGGGCTCGGGCCTCAATGCAGTGCTCTAGTCTCCACTGCGCCGCAGTCACCGCACGCATCGCTCGACGAAAGTCCGTGAGCGTGCGCGACAGGTTACGATAGGCACCTGTTGACGATTGTCTGAGTCGGAGCGGGCCTGCTGCCCCCTTTCAAGCCGCTTGTCGATAGCTTCGTCATGGCACCTGCGAGAACAGCGAGGAATGAGAGACTTCCTTATTTTGCGGCATTCCAGCAACGTACTCCATGTCCGACACGTCGTGAACCAACGCCCTCACGGCGGCCGCGTACCTGGCTCCCGTAAGTCTAACCTGTGCAAACTGAAGTCCTTAGCATTCTTTAGTGCAAACAAGCTAACAACCGTTGTTGCTGTTGTAGTGGTTTTTATTTTGCATTGAATGTGGAAGGTAAAAGAATTTTTTCTACCCCGGCATCTGCTATGGCTGCTGGAAGCACCTGAGCTGGGGCAGCGGAAATAAAGGATAGCAGGCAGAATGTAGAAGTGAAAAAAAAAACATGGAGGGGATAGTAGAAAGGACAGGGGGAGGAGTGCACTAACAACCGTAGAGAATTAGGAATTCGGTTTAAGGAAATGTACGCCGTCAACATCCAGCGCGTCAGGTTCGTCTGGGAGCAGTGACTGCATGTCTGAGGCAATGACAGCCGGCAGAAAAGTAGAAAGGGAGAAACCCGCACGTGGAATGGGGTTCTGAATATTTTGTTTGCTGTTTATATTTTTTTAGGACAACCTTGGATTCGAGGCAGTGCACAAGCCATTGAGGCTGTATGAGAATTTGATTCGTTCATTGAAGCCTGGGGCATGTCTCGGGGAATGACCGCCCGAACTTCATTTTTTCCAAAGGCTTTAAAAACACTGGAAAAAGCATGAATTCATGCTTTTTTCGGTGTTTTTGCCTGCTGCTAGTCTGGTATATAAATAGCACACTAAATAGATGCTCCGCGCTTAACACGTAATTTTACAGCCCCTAGTCCTTAATGTACATTTTGTCGAAAGGTAAGGTTCTGTAGAGTTGCTTCTTTCTGTGAGGACATTTCGATTACTTTGCTTCCGCGACTTCCAGTTTGCATTCTTGCAAAGTTTATAAATAAATTTCATCTGCATCGTCGACCGTCTCACCCTTCAACACAACCGAATCACCACGATGTGAGAAATGTGCCCCCCCCCCCCCCCCCCATAAGAAACGGAACAAACCTTCTTCAAAATTTTCTCTAATCCTCTACCCTACCGCTGCACTTTGTTTATACGCCGTCCTTTAGCAATAGTCAATTACGTTAATCCGCATGTCTCACATGGTTTGTGCAGGATTCATTTATTACTGTTTAGTTGCGACCACAATGCCCATTTGGTGAAAAAAAAATTCTATTAAAGCCGTCCTTCTTTTTCCGGCGACGTACAGTTCTCCATAGAATTCTTGAGCTGCGTCAGCTATTATTCAGTTTGCTCATGGCGTTGCCGTGCATACAACACTCTTAAAAAAAAGTTCTTAAAAAGGTAGTAAGTGCAGCAGTTGCTAACTCTGACTTCGTTTTACTTTCTTTTATCTGCTATTTACTACCCTCTTCAAGGTATGGTTAGTAAAAGTAGCCCTTGCTACCTTTTTACTAACTACGGTCACTAGTTACCGTCTAGTTATTAACCGTTCTTTTAACTCTAAAATAAAGTCAAAGAATATAACTTACATAGAATATCGGGCCAATAAATTGGTTTTGTAATTAAACATTTCTGTAGAGGCATATGGTTAGGTAAACTAAACTGTTTCTACACCTCAACTTCATAATTAACGCTGGTATCTTAGCTCAACCGGTAATAGCCACTAACCTGTAAATGAGAGTCTGATTTACGGAGTATATAAAACTGAGAAAGATTCACCTGTACACGCGCCGTGCGCGAGTGTGACTCTTTCTCTTTGACTTTTTTTTTCTGCAGTAAAGAAAAAGAAAGTGTGACTCTTTCTGATTTGTGCTTTTCCTGCATTCTGAACCTATGTGTGCGCACGCTAAGCTTGTTGATGCCATCACCTCGCATAATTTCTACATGTAATGCGTGATAAGCTTAAACCTAAATGTGTGATTTACGGCCACCACGCTCTGATAGGTCTGTCTGGATACCGGGATTATTCAAATTGATTATGAAGTTTTTTTTTCTAGTACGCATACATTTGATAAGCCACACCAGCACACTGTGCGATTAATCTTGCAACATATGCGCATTTCTATTCATTTTCTTAGTAAATAATACTGGCTTCCCATTACTAACTGGGTAACAGCCGTTACTAGCTCTATGGATTAGTAACTGTTACTAACCTTCCCGTTACTAACTGCAGTTACTAACTGGGTAGTAACGTATGCGACAACCAGTTACTAAGTTAGTAAGTACCACTACCTTTTTTCTGAGGTATAGTAGCTAGTTGTCACATGTGTTTACTGCCCTGTTAGTAACTGCAGTTAGTAACGGCAAGGTTAGTAACAGTTACTAAACCATTGATTTAGTAACGGCTGCTGCCCGCAGTTAGTAACGGGAAAAACTAGTCGTGTTTATTAAGAAAATAAATAGGTTTATGGTTTATGGGAGTTCAACGTCCCAAAGCAACTCAGACTATGAGGGACGCCGTAGTGAAGGACTTCGGAAATTTCGACCACCTGGGGTTCTTTAACGTCCACTTAAAAAATAAATAGAAACCTGTATATGTTGCTAGGTTATCCGTGCAATGTGCTGGCGAGCACACTAGAATTTGTGCATACTGGGATAATAAATAAACTACACGGTCAATATGACCAATTCCCGAAACCAGTCAGAGCTAACAGCGCGTGCCGGTCGTGAATCGCACACTTAGGTTCAGGCCTACTGCACAATGTATGCAGAAATTATGCGAGGTGAGGGCATCAAATGACCTTACCGGGCACACACAAATGTTCAGAACGCAGAAAGTGTCACACAGGAGCCAAACCAGAAATAGTCCCACACGCGCACTGCGTGTGCACAGGTAAGTCTTTCTCAGTCTTTTATACTCCGTAAATGTGACTCTCAGTTACAGGCTAGTGGCTCTTACCCGCTGAGCTAAAATACCAGCATTAATTATGAAGTTGAGATTGTAGAAACATCTTAGTCTACCAAATCGCACTCCCCTACGTAAATGTTTAATTACAAACCCAATTTATTGGTACGACAGTCTGTGTCAGTTATCCTTTGACTGTATATACTTGGAATAGGTAATAAGCAGATAGTAAAAAGTAGTAAAACAAAGTCAGGGTTAGTAAATGCTGCACTTAGTACGTTTTTAGAAACTATTTTTTTTTTCGGAGTGTACAGGTCACAAGAGGGAGACATACTTGCATATATTGAATACAAATTGCAAATTCCTGATATCGCTGACACGCACGCCACTTATTTCTGGCTCCCACTCGGACAGCGCTCTTCACAACCTCAGCAAAGTTACGCGGGAGTGTTTGGCTTCGACATACAACGAGACCGCACTTAACTCCGGGAACGACCCATAAGTAGCTGTCGTTATACAATGGCGCTTTTCTCTTGAGCCCAAGGTCACCGAATCGAATTGCGACAGCATTTCGACGGAGGCGAATTGCGAATTGCGAATTGCTTGCGCGATTCAGCGCCCCCGACGCCGACAATAGACGCCATAAGCTGAGCGGAAAGTCTCTCTCGGGCTGTTCTCTCTAAACAGAAACAAAAGCAGCTAATACGAACAAGCGGCGGCCGACCGTCAGCAAACAGCTATTGTCGGCAGAAAGCAGGAAATATGTTCATGCAATCCCCCTTCTGCCAAGGTCTGGGCTTAATGGGCCTTTGACGTGATTTGTAGACAACGCAGCGTCCAACACTCGCTTGGTGTATGTGAACACCTACAGCACCCGCCCCTGCTGCAAACACGAGACACAACTTTCCGCATCAGTTGCTATAGTGTTCTCTTCCCTGTACACGGGCACTAGATTGGCAGAAAAAAAATTCAAAGTTCACGTCATTAGGATAAGCGAGACCGCCAGCATGGATACAGTGACACCAGGTTTCGCACGCCGGCTCGTCTACGCAAGCTAATAAGCAGTATGACGACGATAGAGGCACCGTTTTATGCAATAGTCCGCGTGATCCCGACAACTGCTTGCAACTGCGTGACAATAAAAAGAAGCTCCTAGTAGGCCGATGTATTTTACTAATGCTGCACGTGGAGGTGCGATGCAATTGAAGGGCTCAGTATACTCTCCGTCAGCTCTTCAGATTCCTCGACGGGAAAATTTACACCGCTTGCAGGTTAAGCGAGTAAATACTACGCGCAGTACGAAGGCACTTCTTGGCCACCTAAGTACACATCAACAAAAACGGTAGCTGAATTAAAGCTGCATATGCTCCCAAAGCAAAAAGTTAGGCCTTTCCCGTTGCTAGAACTAAATATGAGATTAATATTAAAAAGAATACCGACCGTTCACTGGCATAAATCAAAGCCTGAGAGTAAGCGGAGGTTGCCCGCTATAAAAGACACCACGGAAGAAACGCATCAATTCTATCTTGCCTTATTCGATACAATGACCTTTCTACCATTTCGACATCTTTCACATTAGTTCTTTCTAACGCGTGCCGGAAGGTTGAGAATCATGTATGGAGCCCTTTTTGAGGGGCCGACAGTTACCGTCATTCTAAGCAAAATATGGCAATCATCAGTACTCTGTTCGTTATAACATTCGTAATATTTGTCTGATAATTTCAATCGATTTTTCACAACCTGTTTCCATTACTAATAGGCCTTGTCTTTATACGCGCTTCTAGGCTACAGCAAGCCAAGCTTTAATCCGCAAAAATGTTTTTCTTCTGAAAAGTACGCCAAATAGCAAATATGCCTCAAAGAATATAATTTCACGACTATTCACGACAATGAAGACTGGATCTTGCCTGCCGAACTACCTTTATCCACGTGATAGGCTTTGACAGCATTCATATTGCTGCATGATAATTGTGTTCGAAAATGACCGACGTTTGATTAAAGAGTGGGGCACATTTGTGCTTGGGTTCTCGGCAATGCAAAAATAAATTCGAACCAGCTACTTCCACGCAATTATGCTACCTGAGGTGTAATAAATCATGCGTTGAAAATCGCCGCTCGTAGTGTCCTTTTCGTTTCGCATTCGTTATTTTACACTCTTTTTGCAATACATAAAAACTAATTTTCCCGGCTTTCTCTTCTAAATATTTCTCCGCTCTGCGTTGCTTCCAGAGCAGCTTCTGGGCTCTGAGCGATGCAAATCACGCACAAAAAAGGAAGATGATTAAGTTTCGTCTTAAGGGTAGGCACGACAGCGTCTTTGTCTTCATTTCTGATCCCTAATTAGCATATTTATATTTGTTTTACATTTCTAAGATCAACACGATGCCGAACATTATTTGCTTTTGCGCCATTAAAATTCACATAACTAACATCCTGAACACACTTCCCTTTCATGCACTCCATAATGCGTTCACTTGGTGCCCCCCTAACAAGCATGAACCAACGACCCTCTGTGGCGGAATCTCGCTGCGCTTCCATTTGTTGGTGAACCTTCAGACAGCCTTTCTGGAAAGCGCCTCTGGAAAACGCGCATGATGGACCGACATTGTGAACCTATTGTTCCTTCAAAAGACCATTTAAGCAGAATGATTGTTCATCTAGAGGAATTGTATGCTCAGACTGAATTTGAACCAGAGCGGCAATCACTACCAGTACTGTGCTCTTCATTGCCCTTTTTATAGCGGGTCGTTGCTTACGGGTGCCGTATTACGATCAAGTAGTGATGTGCCCTATGTCGCGCCTTTTCTCATGCTTGGTTGTTTTAGGTGTGTCGTATTATGCACTGTGGTGATTTGCGATTGCTTTCTTCATGGTTTATACATAGTTCATGTACATAGAACATTACTTCACTGTAATAGACACCATGCTTTGAAGAAAAGAAAATCATTTGAGGCCCATGCGTTGCGTGCCCGCCTGGCATGCCGAGGGGCTGGGTTCGAACCCCAATCCCGACAAATTTCGTTTTTCATTTGAAACTGCTGTGAATACTTCCGTCTAGTTTCTGAGCCATTGCTGTGAATCCTAGGTCACGTCGAAGGCCTTTCGACCGATCGAGCGGCATGCGCGCTGCCGCGTAACCATGTAATCATGAAAAAAAAAGGGACGAGCGATTATCTCGCTGCCAGCCTTGGCAGTGTATCTGCAGTTTCGTCACTTGCATTTTTTTGACGTTAGCACTGTTATGGAAACGCCGAAAACCGTGACTTTTTCCTTCATAAAGTCTCGCGTCGCTGGCCGGTGCGCAACTGTCGTACGCAGTGGGAAATGAACTTTTAATTTCCATGACTCATAAATAAACTGCATATGTTTTCCTCCAATATCTTGCAAATGATTGGTGAAATAAATACCCAAAGCCACTCAGGAAAAGGCTGCGTGGTTTCGGTGTGGCAAGGCATGCACTACTTTCGATAAAAACTAAGCCCTTATCGATTAAATATTGCATAGAGCATTGACAATAACAAAACAGCAGAATTGCGCAAATCCAAGAGGCGAAAAGAATCAAAACGTTTTGCCTTGAAATTAAATTTCGTGCTTCAAAAGTCCCACATCTGATCAATAATGAAAAATCTTAACACACTAGCGTAGTTGGAAATATCGAAATTGTTACTGACTGCAGTGCACATTTGTTCGTCCGCAAATAAACAACTTGGAAGCCATCGGTAAAATTAAAATCGTGTTTGCCTTCAGGCCGACTGCAGGCTGCCGTGACCTGTAGATGTCAAGGTAACGGAGCTTTGCAGCTGTGGTGCACACGTCTGAGGCGCAACTTGCCGGAGGCAGAGCTCTCGGAGAAGAGGGTTAAACCGTGAACGAGAAGTTTATGTACAACTCGTGCACAGGGAATGACAGATGAACTAGAAAAAAATTCGCTGTGGCTTAGCTTGGTTAAGCCCGGCAATTGCGAAAGCAATATCCGAACCTACGCCATGGTTCAGCTGGTAGTGCTGCTTGTGGTTAGACTTGTGGTGATGCATCGGTTATACAATCCAATCCAATCCAATCCAAACCAATCCAATCCAATCCAATCTAATCCAATTCCATCCATTCCATTCTAATCTAATGTAATCTAATGTATTCTAATCCAATCTAATCCAATCCAATCTTCTTGTGCACCGCCATCGCACACTGACGGCGCGAGATGGTCGCCCAGCTCTTCGACGTGACGTCACACAGAGGTCATGCGAAAGGTCAATGGTGGTGACCGCCGCGTCACGGCAAAGGCGTGAAAGTGCAAGTAGTAATGCTTTCGCAATAAAAGGGGGAAAGGTTTGAACTGCCTGTCTGAGATGGATGCTCCTTTCGACAGAGCTGTGGTACAGAGCACACCTTCGAGCAGAACGCGAGACAGCTACCAAGGTCGGTTTTGAGCCATAGGAGTAGAAACATTTGTGGAAGTTCAAAATAAAAACGAAATCTTCCTCTACAGGTGCTGTCCTTATTTCAGGACTCCAATCGCCATGGCTGCTTCTCTTGCCTGCCCACTGTTTCTTCATGTTGTGTGTTTGCATGTTGTCTGGCTTTTCGCGCCTACAGTGCCAGGTGACGTGGTGCGCTGTGAATCTCGTAGCCCCACGGGCATGCATTTTTGTAGTGTACAGGCAATTGTATTCATGTAAACTTGCGAAGATGTTGGTATGGCCGTAGGAGTACGACCCAGATTCAGTGGCCACCCAATTGTAACCAACGAACAAAATTATTTGCCTAGAATCACGTGCCGAGCCCCCATACTTTGGGAGGCTTCTCAAACCCTCTCTCAATTAAAAAAAAAATAAACTACAAAACTCCGCAAATTCTTCTTCCTGGGCATGACGCGCGCTCTCTCTTGCATCCTCCGACTGCTTATCCACGGCTCACTAAAGACCGGAACCAGCCGAACAGCTGTCAAACGCTCGTCAACTCTAATTGCACGCTCGCTTGAAGAATGCAGTGGAACCGTAGCCGCTAGCCCTACGCCCCTCTGGCTGGCTCTGCCTCCATGAATGGGACACCTGTGAACTTGGCTGGCCAGCGACGCTCGTTCAGCGTCGTTTCGTTGTCCCAGGCTGGTATGTCGCTAGCAAAATCTGCCGTCGCATGCACCGCCCCCCGTTTTTCTGTTTACCGAGAAAATGCCAGCCGGGTGGCTGACTCACCCGGGTGAAGGACCTAGTGCAGTTCCGCGCAGATCAACCCTTGTGAACCATTGACGACACAAGTGCATCCACCCTGGAGGCACATAAAGCATTCAGCGCGAGCGGCATTCCTTGCGTTGTAAGCGACCAAGAGCACCCAGCGCCTCCTTGAGCGAAGGCAGCCTGTAAAAGTGAAACCAGGATACACTGTGGATGCATTTGGTTGGCGTATGTTAAACTGAAGAAATCAAGCGAAAGGAAAGCAAGTACGTGCAAACCGTATGTTCTCGTCATATTAATATTTAAAGAAAATATCATTTTATTACGCTGCCCAGACGGTTATGCAAGCCAGAGTAGATGCATGTGCATTCTATATGTATCAAACCATGCTTCCCTTTTCTTCGCCGCATTGATGAGGGGTGAACGAAGCGAGCGCCGTCCCATCGGATGAAAAATTCTTCATGGAAGGGCAATCATCGCATATAAATCACAGTGCAACCATACACCAGCTAATTAGCCACTTCAACAGAGATAAGCAGTCATTATTCACGTTCGCGATTTCTCACTAGAACAAATTTATTACCGGATGATAAATCAAGATTACTTTTATAGAAATTTTTTCGAGTAAAATTAAGGAATGGGATTTTTCGTAGTACGTATGTGGCATTTTTTGTTTTTTCTTTCAAATATGTGACGCGATAACTTGTTCTGGATACGAATCAATCTTTGTGTCATGTGCCTTTCAAGTAATTAATACGTTTGTTCTGGCATTTTTTTCTTTACTATCCCTGCTCCTGCAGCGTCCCGAGATGGCCTGTAGTATATGTAAATAAATAAAAAAAGCTGAAAGCAGGCATGTCAATTCATTCGGCTGTGAAGCGACAAAGTGTCTTATTTCAATTGAAAGGTCACCACGCACTGCCGTCAACGCTCCTCCTCGTCCGTTTCATGCCAGGTTTGCCACCTGGAAGAGGAATTCTGTACACAGCGACCACAGCGTACTCGCTCAAGTGGCTGGACCTGTTTCTTTGCGCAAGAGGCGCCAATTTCGCAAATTGCGGATGGCGAAAAAATAGCACTGACCATATGTGTTGCTGCACCTTATTTAGATTGTACCACGCATAGTGAAGGAACCGGATGACCTCCAGTTTTTTTGTCCGTACTGCACACGCATCCCAAGGATATACTGCATTTGGCTTACATAGTACTGCGCTCTGAGGTTATCTCATTATCTTTCATTGTCTCTTCTCTCATTACGTTTCATTATCTCGCCTAATACCGTACACTCGAGCAGTGCCTTTCGTCGCCTTTAGCTGCATTCGATTCAGCCGTGGTTCTCTGCACCGCCGGAACCGGTTCACGGTGCGCTGCACCAAAGCGCTCGATTCACAGCGCCCCCTGCACCACCGTCCGCGATTGATTTTGGTGCAGTCGTGGTGCCGCTTCGGTGCAAAGAACCGCGGCACCGTCAGAGACGGAGGTGCAGGATAGTGGTGCACGTGTTTGACGGCGTAAGCAGACGACGCGCGCAGCCGACGTTTTGTTTGTTAACATCAATGGCCAACTAAAGGAAGTTTTTCCCGTTTCTCGCGACAGCCTGAGCAGCCTCTTGAAGTCAAAGCTGAAATACCTAGCTACTACGCTTTCGTAATAGTTGGGGTTTCTGCTGCGGTCTGTCCGCACTGTGTTGCTGCAAAAGAAAACACCACGTCGGCTTCCTCATCTTCGCTGTCTGACGACTCAGAAAATTCGGTAAAAGTGGATTCGGCGATGTCGTAGTCCATGACTCCACGAGGCACGAAAAACAGACGCGACGACCGCAAAACAACACACCACGACGGACGAGAAGCGGATAGCAGACGACAAGGCCTGTGCGTGCACGCGCTGGATTGAAAATCTCCGCACCAGTGATTTGTGACGCTGCTGACGAGCTGCACCTGCACCAAGAAACTGGAATTGCACCGCGCCGGCACCAACGGAACTTTTTCAGAATTAGTGCAGAGAACCAGTTCTGAATCGAACAGACCTTTTGTTTCGGTGTCTCTCACCGACGCGCGCCGGCGTGTGCATGCGTGCGTGTGCGTGTCTGTGACTGTGAGAGGGACAGTGAGCGAGATAATGAAAGCGGCTGTATTTCGAATGGAAACTTTTCTTATCGTTGTTGATAATGCAACGCTGGCATAACGGGAAAAGGTTGAAAAATCTCCATTAAGCGATGATTAGTGCCGACAAAACGCAAGCATCGCTAATTGCACACAGCACTTGGACATGGGCTCATGTGACAGCACAGTACACAGAATCACAACACACGTCTGACTGGCGAATAATGTTCTTTGTTTGAATTATTAGCGATGAGTATAAAAGAATCATTACCAGAGGCCATCAGAAATGATGCTCGGGGTTGCAGCTGAGCATGTAGTCAAAAGCCAACGCAAGAAAATCGTCAGGTAACACTCGTTAGCGCTAATGGCTTCCATTATGCGCAATGGTGGCGCACTCGAAAATTAGGCTTTTTCTGGTCCCTTAGTTTTTGTAGAGGCAGTTATAATTTTATCACAACACATCGCTTTCGCGCATTGTGCGCAAGGCCTTTCGTCTGGAACAAAATACCTTCGCATTCGCCATTTTATATTTGCTGACTTTCCACCATTCTCCGGGGCTTTTTCTCCAACGGAAATAGGCTGCCGAGCGGAAATTTGGTCCTACTTAGCATTCAGGCCCCCCTTCCTTACAATAATGACATCCTTTACTTTTGCGCTTCCGTCTTTTGTTTTTGAGCCCTTGCCGCAGCCGCTTCACCCGTTCGAGTTCGTGCTTAGAACTACTATCTTCGCTGCTCTATTGTACCATTTCTTTTTCTTTATTTTTTGTCCGAGCTTGCACCAGCACTGCCGTTGGCGAATACAAGTACTACGTCTGCACGGTCGCACTGTCTTCCTGTTTTTGAGTGTCCGAAAAAAACCTTTAATTCTGATGTGAAGACGATTTCGCAGGTAACGCAATCAGGAAAGGCTCTGGCGCGTCTAAATTACCGGGCACAAAAGGTTCGTTCTGTAATTTTCAGTGAGTCAACGCTTGGGGCGGAAGCACGCACCGTCCTTCGGCTGTACGCAACTAGTAGCAGCGAAAATATTTTATAGAAAATGTTTAGGAGGTTGAAGCTGTGGTTCGAGTTCTAATTCCGGAAGGCGAGTGTCTGCGCAATTTCGACTCAAATGGTGCGCGTCGGCGAATGCACTTTTTGCGCTTGCTCACGCGCTGCCTTTCACAGCCCGCGGGACATGGCGATCAAGCTCGTAGAGTCGCTGCTGCTCCCGCAGACAGATCGCCTGACAAACCACGGACATAAGTGACCTTGGAGTCCTTGCCCCCCCACCGTCCCGGCAAAGCCGCAGCTGAGCGATAGCGTTCGCGGAAAGCCGTATCACGAAGCGGGGATCGCCTTGCTCCCAAAAAAACCTGCCCGCGGTCGCACGCGTAATAGCGGCGGCGGATGGCGGAGGACGGGGAAACTGAACCGCCGTCGACGGTTCCGCCCATTTCTTTGTTGTTGTTCGGCCTCGTCGCGCTTGCTGCGCCCTCACCCCGGCTGCAGTTGCGGAGGCGACTTTTTCCTACGCGCGTTGCGTCGCCGCCGACAAAGCTCGCTTCCTTGACCGCCGGGGAAGAGGTGCGGTGGAGCTCAGGAGAAGGCAGTCTCCGAGTGCTGATAAGCCTCCGGCTGCTTAAGAGTCATTGACAGCTACAACAGTGCAGTGGCGTGTGACGCAAGAGTTTGGGGCTCGAGTACTGGAAAAGCGCCGGTCTGCAGATACGGCTGATTTGCACTGCAGGGAGTGTTGCTCGGCAGCCGCAGCACTCGTCGCACTTTATGTGAGGTAACCGGGGGTAGGTATTAGGCCTCTACGGAACTCTTCAACGGCGATTGAGTGCAGTCCTTTCACTACCGTGCCTACTTGTCTTTCAGCGCCTCTCCTCAGCGGGTTTTGACTTCGACAAAGCGGTGCAGCTGCAAGATATGATCACTCTCGTCGCGGACAAGCACCTGTTTCAAAGACGACGGGCAACGACTGGTACGTACACTTCTTTGTCCCTGATCATAGTGAACTATTCCACGATGCTCGAACGGAACCAGCTGATCTGTAAAGAACCTTTCAGTAACAATGGCAGAGCGAAAATTGGAAAGTATTTTTCTGTAGGTGCTATTTCGCAGCAAACCAGCTTCACGATTTAATACTTTGGTTTCGATGCGGGTTTAAATTTTGCTGGCGGGGACATTCTGATACTTGACAGTCGAAGATTGAAAGGCGTTACCGTGACTATTCGCGTGATGTTCGTTGCAATCCATGTCAATGAAGGCAATAAAACTTGTCCAAAAGCATTACTGTCTAAGGCCCGTTTCACATATTCCGACTAGAACAGAAATAATCGGCGCAGTCGGGGATGTCAAAGTGCGATTTTCGGTCAGTGCTTTCGCATGCACCGCATATCCAACGAATTTGGTTGGGGCGACATGCAGGGTTGCTTGATCTTTGTATTCGCAACCCATCATTAAATGCAACAGTAGCTCTACACGCAATGTATTGATGTTATTATAACCAATGTACTTTTAGATGCAATGAAATGTTTCCTATATATATTTCGATCATGTTAAACACTTTTGCTTCCGCCGCGGTGACAGCTCCCATCTCACGTTCCATGCGATCAAATCGCAGCGTCAGTGAGAAATGGGGCGAAATGGTATCCGATGAGAAATGGTCACTTCCACGCACTAGAACAAGCACTTAATTTTATTTTATCTGATATTCCTGAGAGGTGCGAACCTGGCAGACTTAGCGCGTGTAACCTCGCGAGGCATGATTTCAAGTTGCGCTTTCTAAACAAATCTTTACAACCTCTAACTATTGCATTTTCTTTGCACATCATTTTGCTGTTCCCGCTATCGTCGCCCCAACAGTGTGTGACACTATTTTCTTAGCCCATAGTGTGCTTCCTAAGTAGTTTGTTCATAATTTTTCACCTTTTCAATACTCTATACGATGATATTTTGTCTCCTTTTTCTTCCTCATAATTGTTCACCAGTGGCCTCGTATACGACTTGCCTCCGCTGCATGCATGTTTATTTCGCTTTTTTTTTTCATGTGGCACTCATAAAAGTCACAGGTGCTTTCAAGTTATATTTTATCTCTTGGTCTGCAGCCTATTCTGAACATGCACGGATGGTTAAATCTAAAGTGGTCTGGTGAACAAAAAAAAATTGCTCCGACAAATTGGAAACCCTTCGCAAGCCGTGGGCGGCTAAACCGAGGCTCTCTTCTATCGCAGACTGACGATACACGCAGCGTCGGGAGGCAAAAATCGCAGCATATGAAACGGACCTAACGCAAGGAATGGAAATTAGGGATGGTGGAGAAGTTGAGGATAGAGGAACACCAGTAGTCATCTTCAATTTTTATTGGTATTGTCGATGTGTCGCGTAGGACTAGCAGCGTTTATGACTCTAACGCTGATGACAAAGTGGACAAACGTTCCTCCTCAGGTACGTGTAAAAAATGAAATTCGGCTCATAGCCTGAGCCCCTTTGGGACATTAAACCCCATAAACCAAACCAAATCGTTGCGGTTAAAGAGGGTGCCTTCAGAAAAACAAGTACGTGTCTGCACCCCCCAGGAGCGCGTAGCGAAATCACTCGGCGTAACTTGTAGGCGGTCGCATCGCGTCAAGCCCACACAAGCAGAGCGGTGCTATCCTGAAGCCACAGCAGGGTATTGCAGGCCACGGGATCTAGTGTCGGGAGGAGCCAAGCCAAAACGAAAATTCTCCTTTGACATCACCGTCTTGAACATGGGGGTTACCGTAATGGCATGTGGATGATGCGGGTCGCTGAGTTAACCCAGTACACAGCAGCACGGTGCCTACGCGTGCGAATTTCTCTTCTTCCCATTTCAAAGAGACGGTGCAAAGTAGCAGTAAGTGTTTGGGGATTTCAACCACGCAGATGAAAAAAACCGCAATTGTAGCTTCCAGTTCCAACGCTCGCAACAAAATGACGCCTTCCAGGATACAATGTTATTAGTTGGGACCTTGTCTCAGCTGAGAAATTTGGCGATGAATATGATCTTTAAGGAACGGAACTAGTCAGAATTCTGCAAAGGTTGTCGTCGTCATAATCAGCCTGACTACACCCACTGCAGGGCAAAGGCCTCTCCCATGTCTCTCCAATTAACCCTGTCCTTTGTCAGTTGCCGCCACTGTATCCCCGGAAACTTCTTCATCTCATCCGTCCACCTTACTTTCTGCCGCCCCCTACTATATTTGCCTTCTCTTGGAATCCGCTCCGTTACCCTTAAGGACCAGCGCTTATCTGGACTTCGCATTAAATGCCCTGCCCAAGTCCATTTCTTCCTCTCGATTCCGACTACGATATCATAAACCAGCGTTTATTCCCTCACCCACTCCGCCCGCTTCCGATCTTTTAACGGTACACCTATCATTTTCCTTTCCATAGCTCGCTGCGTTGTCCTTAACTTGAGCTGAACCCTCATTGCTAGCCTCCACGTTTCTGCCCCATAGGTGAGTACCGGTAGGATACAGCTGTTGTATACTTTTCTCTTGAGGGATATTGGTAAACTGCCATTCGTGATCTGAGGGAATCTGCCATATGTGCTCCACCCCATTCTTATTCTTTTAGTTATTTCCCTCTCATCATCTGGATCAGCGGTCACTACCTGCCCTAAATCGACATATTCTCTTACTACTTCCAGCACCTCGCTACAAATTGCGAATTGCTATTCCCTTCCTAGATTTTTGAACGTTGCTTTGGTTTTATGTATGTTAATTTTTAGCCCCACCTTTCTGCTATGCCTGTCTAACTGATAACGCTTTGCAGTTCATCTCCTGAGACTCTTAGCAACGTAATTTCATCAGTTAATCGCGGATTACTTAGGTACTCTTGAATAATTCTTATCCCCTACTGTTCCATTTCAGTCCCCGGAATACGTCGTGTAAATGGTCGGTGAATAGCATTGGCGAGATTGTGTCTCCGTGCGTGACACCTTTCCATATTGGAATTTTATTGTTGACTTTATGGAGGACTATGGTAGCTGTGCATTCGTCATAGATACCTTCCAATATTTTCACATAAGGCTCTTCTACACCCTGATTCCACAATGCCTGCATGAGTGCCGGGATTTGCAGTGACTCAAATGCTTTCTCGTAAATAGTGAAGTCTATCCAATATCATCATCATCATCATCATCAGCCTGACTACACCCACTGCAGGGCAAAGGCCTCTCCCATGTCTCTCCAATTAACCCTGTCCTTTGTCAGTTGCCGCCACTGTATCCCCGCAAACTTCTTAATCTCATCCTCCCACCTAACTTTCTGCCGTTCCTTGCTACGTTTGCTTTCTCTTGGAATCCACTCCGTTACCCGTCTATACACCGTCTATACAATATAGGGTCGGTTATATCATGCGCATTTCTTTGTCACCTGATTCATACTGGAAATATTGTCACGTATTGGTGACTGCAGTCCGGCAAGCAGAAAAACAGCGAGAATGTCTTCGAAACGAAACTCTTCATTTGGGCTGACTTCCGCCCGCAAAGAACTGAATGACTGGGCGGCGGCGCAGCAACGGGCGTGGTAGGTGGTTGTCGAACCGAATGCCCGCCGCTCTCGGGCGTGCTCAATTTAGAGCTTATAGCGAACTTTCGAAATAAAGCGTGCAAAGTTAGTATAACTTTCTGGAACAGCGTAGAATGGGCTCCGCTTCGATGCTATTAATCGAGATGAATTTGGTCGCGTTTTGCATCCCAAACAAAGCGGAAAACCGGCGTGCCGGCTGTTTTGAAGCGTCAGCAACCAAGCAGTACAAATATTCGCGGCAATATGGTTTATTGTAGAGTGTCCTTTACGGACAGGGTATAGTGACATTAGATTAAACACCCTCAGGAAGCGTCGCAAGGGAAGCTCGGTAGTAGCAATCTGAAGCTTATTTGTGAATCACAGGCCGGCATCTCACGGGATGACACGACCGCGGTCTAGCGCTTCGCATGCCCGCTTTACATCGGTATAGCAATACCGGAACAGATGGCGGAGATTCGATGTTGTGTCATATTAGCACACACTGCAGTGCGTTGGCGGTGGCAGCGCCGTCCTACCAGCACCATTTGCGGCAGTTTCGCCATTAGGCCTGTCCTTCTTTCTGGAGCCGCTTTTGTGGCGCCGCTTTTTCCTTAGTCGGGGCAGAACAGTTGGACAATGTGGGGCTGCGAGGGAATTTTCACGCAGTCTTGGTCGCGTGCTTATAACGTGCTAAGGGTGAAGTCCGAGACGGGTGCACTGTGTGCATGCTCGCATCTCTCAGCTCTTATATCAGTTATCGCGCTTTGAATTCCGAAGAACGTCGAAGTGTGGCACAAAGCCCCAAACAGGGTTACCAGCACATTGTCTAAATTACAAATACTTGTTTTATCAATCACGACTACCGCCCCAAAGCTGGCACTAGAGTGAGAAGACAGTGGGCGTCAAAAAAGTGTTTGTTTTTTGTTTTTTTGCCAGGAAGCCATTTCTTTGACAAATGCTCTTAAAAAACGGCCCTCAGAGCAACCTATTTGATAACTAAGCGTGCGTAGGAAGGCCGTTTTCACTTCGGTCACGAAGAGAGCGGTCAGTCATTTGTTGGGCCATTGGGTTCCTTTTTAGGAATTGCTTTCTTGAAAAAGTAATTGATCCAGGGCTTGTTGATTCATGCTACAAAATTTTAGTGGCGCAAAAAGGCACACACACAGGACAGAAAGAAACGCACAGTAAGGGCGCCAACTACCAACAGAGTTTATTGCGGAAAACAGCTTCTTTTATACGCCAGTACATCATATCCTGAACAAGACAACAGGAAAACAACATAGTCACGATTTAGCTACAGGCCAATTCATTATCACGCCCAGCACAAGTCACAAAATTTGAGAACATGAAAAACCTAATATCGAATATGACAATCTACAAATGACCGTCTAAAAAATCCAGTTCCCGGGCGCTGAGCTTTACCGACGAAGTGCTAATTAATGCACGTGGCCCCAGATCTCTGTATGTGATAGGCCTTGACAGACTCTCTTTCAAACCGCACTCTGCCTTTACCGATAAACTCCGTGATTTCCAGCACAAGTGCACATTGTTTACACTCTCTGCAGTGATCTGGGAGGTACCCCCGCTCACTGTTTTTTATCGTCAGTTTGTGCTCGCCAGCTCTTTCGTTGAAACACCGGCCAGTCTGGCCGATGTACACACTCCCGCACTTGAGCGGTATCTTGTGGATGACAAAGGACCTGCATTCAGTTACCGGCAACTTGTGCCTGACAACGCGTCTCGGCGGTTGTCATCATGGAGCAAACCTTGGCAAGCTTACATGGTGCTCTAAACACCACTCTCACTCCGTACGAACCGCCTATTTTCTTGATGTTGTGCGCTATCCTACGAATGTGCGGAATTACCACCGTAGGCCTCTTATCTTTCTGCTTGCTTGGAAGACCCCCGCTTGAAGTGCGTTTGATTTTCTGCAGATGTTTCGCATATAGCCGTGATAAAAAGGCACGGGTAGCCTGCGTCATGATAGCCGCCGAGATTCGCTAACGGGCACAAGTTCCCGGTAACTGAATGCAGGCCCGGTGTCATCTATAAGATACCGCTCAAGTGCGGGAGTGTGTACATCGGCCAGACTGGCCGGTGTTTCAACGAAAGAGCTGGCGAGCACAAAATGACGATAAAAAACAGTGAGCGGGGGAACCTCCCAGATCACTGCAGAGAGTGTAAAGAATGTGCACCTGTGCTGGAAAGGACAGAGTTTATCGGTAAAGGCAGAGAGCGGGTTGAAAGAGAGATTGTCGAGGCTTATCACATGCAGAAAGCTGGGGCCACGCGAATTAGCACTTCGTCGGTAAAGCTCAGCGCCGAGGAACTAGATTTTTAGACGGTCATTTGTAGATTGTCATATTAGATATTAGGTTTTTCATGTTCTCAAATTTTGTGACTTGTGCTGGGCGTGATAATGAATTGGCCTGTAGCTAAATCGTGACTATGTTGTTTTCCTGTTGTCTTGTTCAGGATATGATGTACTGGCGTATAAAAGAAGCTGTTTTCCGCAATAAACTCTGTTGGTAGTTGGCGCCCTTACTGTGCGTTTCTTTCTGTCCTGTGTGTGTGCCTTTTTGCGCCGTTAAAATTTTGTGCTATCTTGAGTAACATTTACGCCACACGCGGAGCCTTTTTCTAAAGGCAAGAAGCGTGTAGAGTGCCGACCTACAAATAACACAGCCACTGCTTTGATAAGAATCGCATACCGGTTCTTCCGCGAGCCAGAAGGTACTGAATGGGACCCGCGCATAAGGAAATGCAAATCAGTGGCAGCGGCCGCATTCCACTCGTCGAAGTAAACAGTGGGCATACATCCTGCTCACAAGGGTACACTTTCCTTAAGACGGACATAGATGCATTTACCGAGCACAAAGTGTTTACGTTTACTGCGCTGTTTAATGCACGCGCACTTCAATTCATGTCGGGTTGGCGCGGCAGAGTTAGGTGTGGCAGCCTGCGAAGCTGTACAATGAAGCTATCAAAAATGGGCGGAAAGAAGTTCTTCTTAAGGAAGACGCGAGGTTTGTCCTAATTAAGTAATACAGTAGAACCTCATCATAACGAAGTCAAAGATTCGCAGCAATAACTTCGTTATAGGCGTAGCGAAGGGAAATCGTCATTCCTTCGTTATGTGCATTATTTCGTTATAACCAGGTTCGACTGTATGTACACCACGTAGGACTTCATTGGCTGCAAACAAGGCCGTACGCATGTTGCTCCGTATGCGCCGTTAAAAGGCACGAAAAGATGCCGACACCAACATATGAGGTGAATAAAAAGAAGGGGAACAAAAGATGAATAGAAGAATGTTCACCACGGCCATGGCATAAATACGACCGGACCCATTATTGCCAAAAGAGCAGGGCCCAACCAGAGATCCTTAACATTGACGCGGCCAGAAAGGAAGATGGTGATAAGGACACACCGGTTGTTATCACCTGGCCAGCGCACCCAGTACTGAACAACGGGCTGCGGCAAAAAGCTGAGAAGGAAGCGAGCAGATAAGCCTGCTGACACGCTCCCTTAAAAAAAATGACTGATACTCCAACACGGTTATTATTCGGGGAATTGCTGCTCATGGAGAACTACAACATCCATCCAGGAAGCGCATCGAAACAAAATGATTATACAAGACAGCTAGCTTTGTTAAGCAAATTTTCAGGGACAGGAGACTATCTGCCGGCCGCTTCTGCTATTTCTCTCATTTAGCAGCTTTGTAACGCAATACTTCAGTGCCAAGGTTTTTGTGTTAATTTACTGTACAGTACTAGATTGCCAACAGAGTACTACCTCCCTCTCTCCAATGCCGATGCCCCTAAATGCCAACAAAATAGGGTCTTTAGGGTTGGGTTTAAAAAATAAATAAAATAAATAGGTAGTTTCTTAGCGCGACCAGAAAAAAAAGTATGCGCCCTTTAAACAAAATCAAATGTGTCGTGCTCGGAAACACGGCATTCAAACCTTACAGCAACATCCCCGTGGAGAGTGCCATTTCACCACGCCACAGTACTGACAAACAAAGCGTAAAACTATCATGTTACAATGCGAGTTGGCGCATGATTGGCCAACTGCCACTGGCGGCATCGTCATTGGCTGTAGTTAGACTTTTAAGTAATAACTCAGTTGGTACAGCGGCCGAGCACCACCGTGAGGCTGTTACCGAGCACCCTGCATACTGAAAGCAACCAAGAACAGGACGGGACACGTTTCCGCACTGTTTCCAGGCCTCGAGAACATCAGCAATGCAGCAAGCTTCCCACGGCATGATTTGACCACTGCTCGGGATGAGCACAGAGCAAAGCGCAAACTTCAAAAGCTTACTGTGTGGCCACTTCCTCTAGCAACCATGTCGACTGGCCACATTGAAATAGTGAGATGAATGATTCGGCGAGCGAACCCTTCAAAATGAACGCGTCCGTTCTCTGTGCCACTGTGGCCGTCGCATCTCTGCTCAATACTGGGTGCAAAAATCACCGCCGAATAAAACGAATAAATTGGCTGCAAGGAATCACCACCGAACGTAGTTCCGACGTCGCAGCGTGCGCCGCCTTGTGTTCGTGGGCTTCCTCGCTTCGTTATCTCATACGCGGAAGTGAACATTTCCGGTTTCAGCAGCCCGACGAGCATGCGATGCCTGGGCGCTCCTGTTGGCCTCCCTCTTCCTCGATTCGCTGGCGTTTAGATGGCATCGTGGCGACCGATGAACGCAGACATCAAGCTTGCTGCTGCACCCCCGTGTGCGCTATTTGTACCGGTCTCCGGAATCTCGGGAGGACCTCTTATGATGAATGCGACATTGCAACTAGCGTGGAAACACAAGGACAGCGACACAAGAAACCGACGGGACAGCACGCTAGACTTCAACTGACGTTTTATTGCACACATAACAGATTTTTACACTTCTATTCGGCGCATGCTCAGGAGACTGTACCCCCGCCCCTTTCTCTTTATCACGAAGCCGGTTGTCAAGAAGGGGGCGGGGGTACAGTCTCCTGAGCATGCGCCGAATAGAAGTGTAAAAATTTGTTATGTGTGCAATAAAACGTCAGTTGAAGTCTAGCGTGCTGTCCCGTCGGTTTCTTGTGTCGCTGTCCTTGTGTTTCCACGCTAGTTGCAATGTCGCAGTCATTAACGAATTCACACCAACTAGCCCAACTGTCTTCCATGACCTCTTATGAAAGCCGCCGCTTCCGGGTCTTCCACACTCTTCTTGGCATTATTGTCGTCCTGGATAATGCTGGGGCATGGGTGGTGAAGCGTGCATGGCTACCAATCCGCCACTATTCGCGATTACATGAATTCGACAGAAGTCGACTCCAGTCCACTTTTTGAGGGAAAGTGCAAAAACGTCGATGGAGAGAGTAGAGGACGAATCACGCCTTACCTTCTCATAACCTGCTCTTTTTGTCTTAAAAATTCGACTTAAGACGCATTCCATCGCGTTCATGTAAACGCGGTTAATGATCACACACGGCAACGCACAGTTGCCTGCCACTCCGCGATCACAAAGAGGGAGCATATACGCCAAATCGGCGGCGTTTATCACACGGTCTCGGCATGCTTAAAAACTTTTAATTCCTCTCAGGAGCCCATGCCATGCTTCATTTTCTCCAGAGTTGTCTCCTTGAGACCTAGAACCTTGCCAGTTGTCTCCAGAGTTGTCTCCTTGAGACCTAGAAGCCTGCCCCAACCAACCAAATGATGAGACAGGCTTTCGTAAAGGATACTAAACAATAGACGACAATCACACTATCAATCAGGTGACAGAGATATGTGCAGCATATAACCGACCCATGTATGTAGCCTTCATTGATTACGAGAAACCATTTCACTCAGTGGAAACCTCAGCTGTCCATGCAGGCATTGTGGAATCAGGGTGTATAATAGACTTATGTGCAGATATCAGAAGATATCTACAGCGACTGCACAGATACCATAGTCCTCCATAAAGTCAGCGATAAAATTCCGATAAGGACGGGGGTCAGGCCGGGAGACAAAATCTCGCCAATGCTATTCATCGCCTGTTTACAGGAGGTATTCAGAGGCCTCGATTGGGAACAGTTGGCAATAAACGTTAATGGAGAATACCTCAGTAATCTGCGATTCACTGATCACATTATGTTGCTAAGTCTCTCGGGCGATGATCTTGAAAACATGATCAGTGAGTTAGACAAGCAAAGCCTAAAAATTAACATGCAGAAAAGCAAAGTAATGCTCCGCAGTCTAACAAGGCAAGTACAGTTCGCAATTGGTAGCGAGCTGCTGGAAGTACTAAGAGAATATGTCTACTTAGGGCAGGTAGTCACCGCTGATCCGTATCATGAGAGGAAAATAACTAGAAGAATAATTCTCAGAATGATGTAGAGCGCATATGGCAGGTTCTCTCAGATAATGAATCGGAGTTTGCCAATATCCCTCAAGAGAAAAGTCTACAACAGCTGTATCTTACCAGTATTCACCTATGAGGCAGAAACGTGGAGGCTAACCAAGAGGGTTCAGCTTAAGTTATGCACAACGCAGCGAACTATGGAAAGAAAAATGATAGGTGTAACGTTAAGAGATCGGAAGCGGGCGGAGTGGGTGAGGGAACAAACTCGGGTTAATGACATCCTAGTCGAAATCAAGAGGAAGAAATGGGCTTGGGCAGGGCATGTAATGCGAAGGCAAGATAACCGGTGGGATTCCAAGAGAAGTCAAGCGTGGCAGGGGGTGGCAGAAGGTTAGGTGGGAAGATGAGATTAAGAAGTTTGCAGGGATACTGTGGCCGCTACTGGCAAAAAACATGGTTAATTGAGAGACATGTGAGAGGCATTTGCCCTGCGATGGGCGTAGTCAGAATGATGATGATGTCTCTTTAATAGGAGAGCTTGTCGAGTTTATTTACTTTCTTATTTATTTGCCGCGCAAAGTTAAAACAAAGCTGCGCAGTCGACTTCGTATGTGTGCATAGCGCTTGAGAAACGAGCAGCTCCTCGAAAAAATCAACGACTTGTGGCAGCTACTAGTTCTTGGTCTCAGCATGTTACCTAAAAACCATTAGTTGATTTTGAATATCGCTTGCACTGACTGCTGCGTTCAGAGAAGCTGTACAAAATTTTAATTGGGAGTGTATGCGCAGTTTCCTCTAGATTTCGAATCTTTAGATACGAGGCTAAAAGGTTGTTTTCTAATAACTGTTCGCATTACCTAAAAAGCTATCAGCGCATAAATTGCGCCGAGCCATTCTTTGCACAAAGTGATTAGGTTATAACAACTGAGCGTCGTAGTGCGTGCAAAGACGAACAATGCATAGAGGACGCGGGATAAAGGCAACATCTAGTCCTATAAAAATCACGCAACATCTAGTCCTATAACGATGGTCATGCCATTGTCAAGCGTAGAATTTAAAATGTGAAATTTTGCGTGAGAAAACATGATGGGCTATCAAGTATGATGTAGTGGGATGCTTCAGATTAATTTCAGTGCCATAAGAGTCTTTCACCATCACTTGATTCGCGGCACACGGGCTGCGACCAGCTGAGTTTTTCTTGTTCTAAGCAGCCAGGGGCGCATGGCGTTAATCTACCGTTATTACTTTCGTTTTTTCGAAACATCCCACATGAGAACCATTGTAAAACATTAAAAGGGTTAGATGTTGGGCTAGTTGTATTTGTAGTGCAACCAGGACAGAAACACAAAGAAAGAAAGACAAACACGAGCGCTATCTACATCACTGTGATCTTGAAAGAAACGAACAATATCAGTGGAATTCTTTACCAGGAAGGGGTCACTTATGTCGAGGACATTCAAAACTTTCAAAATGAATTTACTAACACAGTGCTGCCACGTGCCTCCTTCATTCACAATGGTACGAAATGGAGCATCCAGTTTATGTGTTTTAGCGCTAAGAAAACATTGCAATGCACCACTTTCACTGGCAGATATATCTCTTGCAAGCCCCTGAAGATCTAAGCACTGGCAAAACTGGACTGCTTTAGTCTTAATTCTGGTTTGCCCTTTTTAGTTTGCCCTTCGGAGGCCTAATCCACCCATGACATGGTTTGCGTGCGACTGGTGAATAATTTATAATCGAATTTTTCTGTGATGCTGTTCTGATTTCAATATTCGAATGACGCCGTTTTATGTCAACGTTTGAGACATGAAAACACCGCAGCATAATCACTTCTTCTACATTCATTGTCATTCCGTATCTTGAGCCAGGCTCGCTTTAGCGTTGCAGTGAATTAAAACGGTGAAACAGCAATTATATTTTTGAGCGCCCGTCTCGACTGCGGGAGGTGGGTGGTTCGAAACCCACCGCCGGGCACCCACCGGTCAAAAAGGTACAAACGTCCCCCGGCCTGGCGCTCGGCTCTCTTTAGGGGTGTACGTTTGGGAGAAGCAAAAAAAAATATCAGTGGAATTGTGACCACGGCTCACTTGAGCCAAAGGCTCAGAGCATTTTAACTATCATGAAAGAACATTTTAAACCGCTTGCTTTAACATCAGAATTGCCAATCAATAACTCCATTAGATATTTAGATATTAACTTCACCTTTCACGCTCATCACGTATGCTGGGCCTACCAGCCGCGTAGCAACAAGCCGATGCTGCCATATCATTCCGCTCATTCAAAACTGGTAAAAAGAGGTATTGTCAATTTATGTTTTCAAAATGCTCTCCAGAAATCTTGTCCGCACATGATGACCGATAGTTTTCAAGAGCAGTCCAAGAGGCTGACTAATGCCGGTTACCCCTCCCATGTTCAAGTTTCTGTTGCCGAAAAACTTGTTAAGAAAATGAAGCCAGAAAATCAATGTCACCCAAACCCGGTTCCTCGTGAAGGAAAAAACCTTGTTGTGTTACCTTATCTTCACAAGATTTCCCACAATTTGAAAAGAATTGGTCAACGAGCGAATGCAACCGTCGTGTTCTCGGCGCCGAAAAAACTTGCAACGTTGTGCAAACTGGGAAAAACAAACACCAACAAAGCGCGCGGATGCACTACTAGGCACCAGAAGCCCTACGTCACGTGCGATGAAGGTGTTGTGTATAAAATTCCCTTGTCATGCGGGAAACACTATATCGGCCAGACGGGGAGATGTCTGAACGAGCGCCTAGTGGAACACGCTCGCAACGTCAGAAACGGGCAAGGCGGATCGCTGGTTGACCACATTCTCGCATGCAAGTCAAAAACATGTAAGCCTTTCTTTGATAAAAGTGTCGTAATAGGAAAAAGCAGAGAAAGAGTAACGCGCGAAATCATTGAAGCTGAAAAGATAAATAGGTCAGGATGCTCGTGTGTAAGCTTCCATTCTCCTCTCAGATAAAGAGCTTGTTTTTCTGAGGAATTGATACTGTTCGCACGTGTGATTACCGTTTTCTGGTGTATAAATGTGATGCTTCAGGAGAATAAAATTTGTTGGAAGTTAGCGCTCGTGGTGTTCGTCTCTCGTGTCCTCGTCTTTTGCTGCGCTACAGTGTATTGGAACTATGTACCAGCAAGCCCAAAAAGCCACGCTACTCAGCAATTATATGGCAGTTTTTTTTTATGCCTCACTTCAAAGTCATCGTCCGGCTCTTGAAACCCAAACAGCACTAGAAAGAAATTCGATTATCAATTATTTAGCACTTGTAGAATACCTCGTGGCAATCCACATGGCAGATAACGGGAAGAACGCGGCTGATATCAAAAGACTTACGTAACAATGTGATTGATTCTGTGCACGCAACTTGGCATGTTGAAAATGCACGCAGATGTGCAAGCTCAGGAAGACGTGGTTTCTGGGTGCGTTTTTCGGGCGTTGTAAAGACTTCTTAGTGGCCCCTTGAAATAACTATTACTTAATAACCATTACTGAGTTTGCTGCTATTGTAAAGACTAAGGACGGAGCCAGACTACAACGTTTAAAAAAGGATCGTCCAAGTGCATTCTCAGAAAATTCACACTCACGTTAAAAGACGCGTAACAATCGGATGTTCACATTCTAGAGCTATGATATCACGAATTTCGTGCGAACTCTTGTTCCTTCACAAAAGCCGCGCATCTAAGGTCCTTACAAAAGTTACGTGGAAGGTGAGGCAAAGGCTGTCTTTTTTTGGAGCGTTGAAGACAATTATGAAGCACTTAATTTTTTTAATTATTCGTACCGCACTCACTGAACACAGTCATGTTGGTTATTATCGTCATCAGAAATCAGGATATGCGATTTATTGACTTAAACCTCTATTAAGCTCATATACCAGGTGTTTTGGGGAAGCCCGCCACTAATTTTTAAGGGTTTTTTTTCATATTAGACAGGCTTTTTTGCGGCATATCATAGTGGTACCAGTGTTGGGGGGCGCCAGGAAACAGAAGGACCGTGTCAACTAGATTGCGATTTCCTAAGTTCTAATAGCCAACTTTTTAACAAATACCGATAGGCTCCTGGCCATAATTAATCATTTACAGCTGGCCGACAGTATCAGACATATCAGTTTTTAGAATGTTGAAAACGCGATTACCTTCGCCGCAGTAGCTCAACAAGTTTGGGAATTTCTCGCGTGATTCGAAAAATTCAGTAAAGCATTTTAGTCGCCTTACGTGCAGCTAGGCGAAAGCCTTTGTACCATCCTGCTGAGCTCTCTGGAACGCTTCTTATTATTCACTGTGTTCATTTGTTTGAAGTTATGCTCGTTATAACCGATTTCGAGTTACGATATAGTACACTTCGTTATATCCAGCGTGTTCGTTACAACCGATGTTAAGTTACGACATGCTACACCATGTAAAGTTAATTATTCATTTGCCATCTTCGCTATATCTGGTACAAATTTTCGTTATATCCAGATATCCACTTTTTTATGCCAATGTATGCAGCGTAAGAAGACAAATCGTTTGGCACCACTTTGAATGTCCTACGTTAATTACTTCGGCCGTAATGGACGTTTGAAGTTGCAAGAAGTCACGGTTGTGGGAACCAAAGATCGTCGGCGCGAATCGTTATTATTGGCTACGCTTTTATTCGACTTCTAATCTTACGCTCCCTAACGCGATGAATCGTTTGATACCACTCAGAACATTCTGCGCCAATTAGGCGGTCCGCAATCTATGTACCAATGGTACCACCCACTGATCCCGCTTGAACTCTTCACACACTAGTATACCTATATAGGGCAACAAATGTATGCTACCATATGCGGGGTGCCGTGTAGTGTATCGAGGTTTGATTAATAGCTCGCGCGTACAGGATGGACACGGTGGAGAGTCCCCCATATTACACCGATCACGTGACCCGGCATGACGTCAGCTTGTGAAGTCCCATATTTGATTGACAAGTTCGCACGGACGGACACACTGGCCAGTCATGAGCCTATAAAAGTTTTCACCTTACGACCGCATTCCTGCGGGGAGCGCAAAGCGACGTTCATTAAATCGCGTCAATCCGTGCAGCTGGTACCACGCGACGTTCTCTGTCCCGCCCGCGCTGGAGCAGCGAAATGGAAATGTTAACACAGCAGCAGCGAGAAATTCGCACAGTTTAGACCACTGTTTTAGGAAGACATGCTCCGATCAACTCGCAAAGTAGCCTTGTAACTGGAGCCAAACGAACCTCACTGCTCGTAATCTAAGCCGTATCGCCTTTCTCCTTCCTTTCCCACGTCCCTGAAAAGGAAAAAAGGAGTGAAGTTCTTATTGATCACCGCTCTCCGCAAATGCCGCGCCCCTTTGAGGAAAAGTGGAACGCGTGGGAAATGCGTGCTGTACCCGCATGTGGTGACTACGAAAGCAAAGCAGCGACCGCGTTTAAAGGTCGGCAGGTGGTTCCGTTCTCGGATCCGGTGCTGCTTCTTCCAACGAACTCCCCTTTTGCGGCTGCTCGAAGTTGGTTCCGGTCGGAACAAAAGGTGTAGGATACGCCGAGAATCTACTCTCGGTATTACAAGCAGCGACGAGTCTAGTGTATTGGTCGCCAGAGCAACGGAAGTCGGCTAAACGACAACAGGTGGTTCTGAACACTGTACGCGGGCACGGCGACGCAGTCCACGCACGTTCGAGCCAGCTGTTTTCACTGCAAGAGGGATAACGTTGGAACACACTGACGCCGCCAGTGCTCGGCAGATACGCCGTGTGGCCGTCCGCGTAGCTCATCGTCATTGCGGACAAAGCAGGCAAGTGCTGATATCGAACGCGCCATTGCGATAAGGGAACGCGTTGGCCGGAGACGGTCGCCAGAAAGAAATGTAAATAGAGCATTAAGCGACGTTCTCCCGATTATAGAGCGAATTAAGTGCGTAGTGATTGCAACAGTATGGATAACCCACAACTGACCCACGAAGAGTTTTCCCTGCTAAACCCCGAGACCATTTAGCATGGCTATACAGCCCCGTGTTTATATTCACGTCGTCCTGTTATTAACATTAGCTCTCTGTCAGTAGAACCGTGTTCTGTCCATGTTTGGTGGAAAGAGTGAGATTAGAAAACCTGCGGGGACAGGCTGGCCGCAGCTTGCGCAGGATAGGCTTGATCCTGCAGTAAACGCAGTTGGTATGACGATGATGATAACGACAAAGTGATCACGCTGCGTAAAGAGCCGTAGTACGAAGCACTTCAAAACGAAATGTTAAGCATGTGTAAACTGCATTAATATACGTTGCTGGACATTCCGTGCAGTTTTCTTGGGCGATTTTCTTTCACAATTTTAAACGTGTGTGCTTTTAGGGCTCTATCGACTCCGTGAAGGGTTGTCTGAGGTAGTATTGTTTTCTCATCTGCTAGTGTGCCCGAATGTAGATGCATTGAAGCGACAGGAAGTACTATGGGGGCAGAATAACTACTAACAACATAGCATCACAGCACAGTCCCCAACTTTTGCACATGGTGCAGTGGATGCGTCAACGCTGTCGCACGCATCACGCTATTTATAGTTTATAGTGCTGAGGGATTTAATGTCCAAAGGCGACTCATGCTATGATGGATGCCGTTGTCAAGGGCTCCGGAAATTTCGACCACCTGGGGTTCTTTAACCTGCACTGACATCGCACAGAACACGGACCACTAGAATTTCACCTCCATCAAAATTCGTCCGCCGTGGCCGGCATCGAACCCGCGTCTTTAGAGTCGGCAGCCGAGCGCCGCAACCACTGAGCCATCGCGGCGATTTTATATCACGCGATGAAAGACGAAATCGCAGCCGAAATTACACGGCCACTTATTTTCTTCATTTCCCGGAAACTGTAACGGCCGACACAAGAAGCTCGGCGGCGCCTTTTGTGGCGAGCACAGCCGTCAGTCATCGACCGAATGCTGAGACTCGTATCCCGCAACTGTTTGAAGGCGGCATCGTACCCCGGAGTAAACTTGCCGCTCATTGAAGCAGTTTTAAAAAAATGACGCAGCTAATGAGCGAAAACGTATCTGGTGCCGAGAGCGTGCCTCTAACTGGAACAGAAACGGTCTCACAGTCGATATAATCGCTAACAGAGCAAAACAAAAAGAAGCAGCACTAATCCTTCAACAACCTGAGTCCAGTATTCGCGACATGCTCGCTATGTACTAACTCCTATGTGCAGATAGCGTACAAAGGTTTTATGTCAACACGTTCTGAATAGCAAACGCTTTCCGGTCACCATACTTGCCCTTAATGCGAGCGAAATACTAAGTGTTTCAGGCAGGACATTCAGTAATTCTAAGAGCTGGTTTTTGAGCTAAATTATGGCTTTTCAGCATAGTGTTACCAGTGTTGCGGACACCAGAAAACCGGTGAATCGTTTTGAGTAGTAAGCCTGTTAAATAATTTTTAACTTTCTAACTATTAGAGTTAGGTGCCAAGTTGCAATTAGAGATTTGTAGTCGGTGCTTAGTAATAGAAGCACCAGTTTTTATATTTTCTAAAACGCGATTACCCTTGGCGCCGTGGCTGGACAAACATTGGCTTTTTTTGGCTAGTTATGTGCCCTGGAAAGGTTGCTTTGCCTGCACGCTTTTCGAAAGCGCATGTATTTTCGCGCGATGTTGGCAAATATTGTCAAGCAACAGCGCCAAGGAAAAGGCGGGGAAATGTTGCCACGTGATTGTTTTTATTTTTTTTTTCTGTTGAACAAATTTGTTGACATGACGAGTCACGGCCGTTTTTCATTGAGGGAGCAATAGCAGGAGAAAGAAAAATGAATGTATAAATATCCCCTTCCCGTAATGAAATTTCACTTGCAAGTCTAGCGTGTATCCTGTCGTGTCTTTTTAGCGCGAGTGACGTTATCGGGAGCCATGGCAGTTGGTGGACACACGATCCAATCTCGGCGAGCTTGTGCACGAAGGAATGTCATCCCAGCTGACACCATTGTTACTTGAGCCTGTTTATTAGAAACCGGGTATTTGTGCGGCAGCTGCAACCAGCGTCAACTGAGCCATATGCCAGTCCACGTAGCTTCTGACATTCAGGACGGTAGTCCGTTGCTCAAGGGAGCCTGCGCGCTGGCTGAGTGCTACAACAGATAGGAAAATGACCCTTTCGCCCGACAAGCCTTTTTTTTTTTTCGTTGAAACAGGTTGCACAAGGCTACATGCTCGTTTTGCTTTCATTTCATTTTTCGCTTGTTTTACCCTCGAGGCTTTTGCATTAGAGAGGGGGTGGGGGACATGGAAGTAAAGTAAAAAAATAATGCACATTGTTCAAGAGGTAATGCGGTCCATAGGAGTAATATTGAATCACGCTTTATACACACACGTGCGCGCGCACACACACACATACGCACGCACGCGCACAAACGCACGCACACATGCACGCGCACACACAGAGGATAGTATTGGAGGCCAAGAGAACGATTAGTCAGATTCTAACAGCGTGATTAGTTTAGTTTGAAACGCGCATAGTCGGTGATACAGATGGCAGTCTGTTAAATTTTTTCCCAGCCCTTACATGTTTTAGGGAGGAAGCAATTAGTGTAGGTCACGGTCGTACAGTGAAGAAAGGGTACTTTTGGATTGTGGTCAATGCGATGTGACAGGAAAGATGGCAGGTAGCTTTCCAGTGAGGGTTGTGGTAATAAATCTCGTGGAAATGAGAAATGCGTATGAACTTATAGCCAGTAGAATGTAATGGAGGCCCAAGGTCATAGTTAACGGCAGTGCTGTTCAAACGTTGCTAAAACTTCGCCGTTTTGTTCTTTGTGCCGCAGTGATCCCCTTCTAGTCGGCTGGCGAACCTGGATAAGCGAAACACCTAGCATTGGCAAAGCGTAAACAACATGGCGGCTGGTGGAAGACGGGAAACAATCTTCTTTGAATGTCGGTGCTCGTGCCCGCTTCAGAGGTTACATATTTAACGTTGTAACAGAAAAGCTGCAGTATTCTGTAAGCTTCTTTCAGTTGTGCCCCAATAGTGCTGTAAGAAGGATTGAAACTATCTTTAGATTCCGTTGCATCCTGACCGCATGACTTTCAATTTTCTCGTTCTCCTGGCTGCACCATGTGGCGCATGGCATAGAGCATTCAAAACTAGCGTGTTGAGATCCTCCGGGTCGTAAGAAAGAAAGGGAACGACCGAGTGGCTGCACAACAGAACGTGGTAGGCCGCTAGGCTTTGCGCCACTGGTTGGGTGCCATCCCGAATTCCCAATAATGGCGCGCCGCGAAACATGTCTGCAGGGCTACGTCTGTGTCCGCTGCGGAAGTCTCGTAGGAAAAGTTCTCGCTGCAAAAGCAATGCTATTGTAATGTTTCGCGCACAAAACACCATTTTCTTCTCAAAGAGCTGAATTCTTTGTTTCAATTCCATGCATAAATATTGGCTTTTGAATCATGTTTTCTGCCTTCATTGGGGGCAGATCTTTTCAACGCTGAGACAGAGCAACAGAGGACAGGTGAACTGGGTCGAACGCGGCATATTTCTACTGTGTCCGAACAAATAGATGCTTCTTTTCTTGTTCTCTTACACAGTAATGAATGCGCTGATAGTGCGTTGATAATTTTAGAAGAACTTTTTTTTAGAAGAACTAAGGAATGCCCTAATGATAAGTAATGAATACGCTGATAAGGAACAATCCTTAAAAACTGCCTTCAGCCACATGCTGTCAAATTGCTCTTCTAGATCTGCATAGGAGCCCGCGCGTTTTTCGTTTTTTCTCCATTATGTTTTAGAAATTCGCTATCTTGTAATCTTATATTTTTGTTATTAGCATAATAAAAATCCAATAACAGAGTGTTTTAGAATTCTGTATACCTTCACTGCTCACCGCGGCCGCCATCCGAAACTACGCACGATCAGACGGTTCCCATGGGTCAGCTGATGGCACCTGGTTCCATTTGCGCCATGGTGGACGCAGAAGGTACGCGCTATGATGAAATTATCTACTGTGCGCATAGTTTCCTTGGTAAGGGTTGAGAACGCCTTGCCCTTTTTCTTTGAAATAAGACAAAGCCAGTCATTATTTCTAATGCTAGTCTAAAGCCAGTCGTAACGCATGTGATTCTTCGTGTGTCCTCCAACTCTGCTGCGCTAGTCTCACTATGAATACGCACCAACAAACCCAAAAAGCCATGCTGTTTCTAATGTGGCTCAATCTACGCTGCTGTGATAGGCAGCAACGATTTTGTGTCCCAACAGCGCGAGCCAATCTGTGCAAGAACAGAGTGAATCACAACTAAATTCCTTCACGGCAGATTCCAAATCAGGGATGCCGGATGAACCGCAAGAACACTCACCTGCGTTGTCGGAGGACCTGATGGACGTCGCGCGTGATGAGCTGGGGGAGACACCCGACGTTAAAGAAGCTGCGCTGAGCCAGCTACGCAAGCGCATTGCAAGTAGGTGCAGTTTCCTCATTATTACACCTTCCTGTAAGGGTAGAGCTAGGATATATGTGGCACGATGGGCCATTAAAAGAAAGGAACCACAATCAGCTATTCTTAAGTTGTTCGTTAACAACGAGGTATATACTTGACTTTATGCACTAGTGATGCTCTAGCTTCCATTGGGTGTGGTGAGCATTTCCTTTGGCTGGCCCTGTACAAATCACTGTAAACATGCAAAATGAATTATTAATCTTGAAAGCTACCCTTCTGCCCGGTATTTCAGGGTAATTATTTCGTTGACGAACATTCGCTTCTTAACACACGACTGTTCTTTTCCAGATTTAGTGAAGCTGTCTTTTGCGACATCGACTAAAAGTTTAGGAGTTTTTATCTGCTTAATATTTTTACAGATTATTTATATATCTGTGTGCAGCGAAAGGTTAGTTACAAGTAAAAGCAAGATGAGAGAAAGCATGAGAGCGCGTGGCCTCCGCTCTTCGTGAGGCTTGGATTGGATTCTGAACCAGACGCGTGGCGATGTTTCGTCTTAGCCATCGAGGGGGTGTGTGCGAGCCATTTGAATTTGTTGAATTTGTTTCTGTTTATCTCACGTTCCATTAATCGCTATAGCCTTTTGTAACCACGCAGTACGTGTAAAAATTAATTTTCCTACCCAATATATGGTGTACATCAGGTGAACCTCAGCTTGACTGCCCCATGGAAGAGGACTTCTTGATCAAGTTTTTGCGAGGTCGCAAGTACGACGTGGACTGCGCATTCAAGAACGTCAAGAAGTACTTCAAGGCTCGCCTGGAGCACCCGCAGATGTTTCAAGGTCTAACTCCGCAGTCTATTCCATTCGACGCCACCTGCCGCAAGCATCGCCTGTTGACGGTGTCCCGCCAGAGAGACCCCGAAGGAAGGGTCATAGCCATGCTCAACATCGGTAAGCACGCTGTCATATTTCATTTCCTTCTGTCAGCATTATTCCCGTTTTATTACGCTGCTACGTTCCGTGGAAATTTTCAGCAGCAAACACACGTACAGCTGTATAAGTCTTGCGCGGCGTTGTTTTAGTGCGAAATGATCCTTCGCAGATGTGACTGGATTTTGCCCCGCAATGAGTTATTTACGGAACGAAAGCTTGCTCTCGCTAGACCCAAAGCTCTCGCTTTGGGTTTTTTCACAGAGAAGATCAAGATAAAATGACTCAGTTCTTAGTCATTCTGATTTTAACTCTGTTATAACGCGCAAAGTAGCAGCGCACACACGCAGGAGGCTGCAATGAGCGCTGGGTCCCACCAATGATGTGCGCTTCGGCAGCAAGAGATGGTGGTGTTCAGCTAGTTTTCACGCGGCGGCCTCTTGATAGAGGCTTCCGTCTTCAGCCTCGCCCTCGGACGCTTTCATTCGAAACTCGGGCAGAAATCGGATGCTTCTTGTAACATTTGCACTGTTCAGTTGTGTTTCTTATTTGTTGATCTTTTTACGGGATTAAGAAGCGTATGTTCCCAATGAAAGCCAGTGATGAAATTTGGTTTTATGGCACTGTATAAAATATTAACACTACGCAAACAAGCTGAAAATCTAGCGGCACCTACGAAGTGTTCGCCAGCCCAACAATTGCTCTTTGTTACTTTTTCTAATAGTTTTTACTTGATTTCATTGCCATGTGCCCTAGAAGTATTTCGGTGCAAACTCTGCACCCACCAGGATGCGCGCGTACTTAGCTGTAGCTGCACTAACATCCTGCTATTACAATGCCAAAAGAATGAGAGCAGTTTCGGCGGTGCGGTGGCTTAAAAGAATAATGGCGGCTTGTACTGCAAGAACGCCTTTTCGAAATGAAGCGTTCAAGTTCGTTCGCAAGCAAAGCCTTTCCTTGTGTAGCACGGGCTAATGAGGACTTTAATAAAAGGTGACGATGGTTCTTTCGCCCATGAATTACTGCACAGACCTTTCTCGTATGATTTTAATGTGATTGTACCATCCCATACGGTGCCTCAGTTCACCTGTTTATAGCCGGACGCTGCATTTCTCGAGGCCAGTTTTCAGGTATAAATGAGGTTTTTACCAAATGTTTTCTCAAGCTGCTTCAGGGTGCACAGGTTTGAAAAAATAGGGTTTTCCAAAACTACAAAGGCACGTGCGTATGCACCTCAGCTAGTGAGATTTTTCACGACATGATAGTGTGGCTCCGAGCTGAGACATACACACAGCCGACCGACGCAGCATCAAAATTTTGCCCGTAACTGATTGTACGTTTGCACTGTTAGGTGCGTGAGCTGGTTGGGAGGAAGCATGTTTGTTTCTTTTTCGCTATAACCTCCCTCCAAAAATTTTTTTTCTTCAGCTAGCTCTTCCAGCGCACACCAGATCAGTTGTTCCACAGCTGTTACAGCTCTACACTAGGGCTATACAACCTAGGGAGCAAAGACCCCATTATGCAGTCTCATAATGCTAAAAACATAAACCAAGCATTACAGCTACACCAAGACTTAGGGTTTGTGCTAAGAATGGCTCCTAAGGGTTGCTTTAAAAGAAAAGAAAGAAACAATTCCTAATTTTCTTACCAAGAGCGCAATCAGTCATTTACATTCAGCTGACATGCCTGTTCTATACGCGGAACTACAGCACCCAGGATTCCAATTTACACTGGCAACACGGCAGACTGTACTGCCGTCCATGCGTAAAGAAATCGGCAAGAGAGCTGCTTTGATGTATGTATGCAGAAAATAAACTATACTCGGCGCACATTTTTGCAAATCATCAACGAAAGCAGCCCACGTTTTTCATACTTTAATTGTTTACTTCAGTGAGCAGAATTTCTCCTCAGGAGACGTGTACATGCTGATATTCTTTTCCTCAGGTGCTTGGAATTCCGACATCTGCTCGCTGAACGATTTCTTCAGAGCGGGCTGCGTTCACTTGGAATATCTCCTTCTTCAGCAGGAAGCCCAAATTAAGGGATTCGTGTTTATAGTAAACGTCCAGGGACTCGGCGTCTACCACATGGCTCACTACACGCCCTCAGTCATCAAACGGCTCCTAAGTATCATACAGGCAAGTACGACACTGTTGCTGTAACATACGTGCACCGAGTAAGTGAACTGAACATTATAAACGCAGGGCACCTTTTGAGCGACACCATACCAAAGAGGGTGAGTGACGGCCGAGTGGCCAGCGTCGATCTCAGTCACAAGCTTTAGATTTGAGCAGGTGCAATAGCTGCACGCTTCCCGTCCCATGAACACGGGTGCGGATTTTAAGCGTGACAATTCGAATGCGCTCATGTGATTTTAATGTGACTCCATTAACTAACGGTAGAGCCCAATATGGCATGCTCTCCGGCGGCGGCTAATTGCGCGAGTGTTGCAATTTCAGCATCAGGTTGCACCTCCTGCGTTAAAGGTCGTTTTGAGCACACTGTGTGTTGAGCGCACTGTGAGTTAATTCGGAGTCAGAGGGCTCTCCGAGCAATGTTGGCAGGAAAGCCATCGGTTCTACCTCTAAGCCATTTGGAATGCTGCCTTAGCGCCTCGGTGACGTAAGCCGAGTCGGTCGTTCTGTCATGCTTCCTTGACCCGCGCACCTCTTCACTTCGTGACCCCCTTTCCCAGCGCTTCCTTCCCTTCAACACTTGGCAGGATGCGAGCGCTAACCATTCACTCCGAGTAGGCAAGAGGCAGCTTGGCCGGCAAGCAAAACATCCTAGGATGAGGAAATGTGCCCGCCACCCGACCACACGAATTCCATGCGCGGCACGTAACGCGGTGTCTATAGACAAGCGTCAGGTTTGTAAACAAAGGTGGCGCTGCGGTCGGCAGCGACGCGGGATGTAGGCAAAAACATAGCATGCCCACTCAGCGCCAAGCGATGCTGCCTTCGATACCAACTCACGTACGGGAATATTTCAAAGCATGCGCGTCGCTTGTGGTCATAAACATTTATGTTGCTGACCGGAGAGCCGTTCAGCGCGTTTTCAACCTGTTCGCCAGAAGGAATTATCTGGCGAAGAGCTGCATCGGCTCCCTTCTCTGCTCCTGTATTTGTTAGCAACGGCGCGGCTTCGGTGATCGACTACGTTGACTTATTAAATCTAACCGAGAAAGCACGAGCTATAGAGGCAAACTAATCGTCTGCAGTCTCAACATCTGGGCCGATACAGCATATCCGATTGCTAAATGCAAGAAGGACGATGGGATGCACGACGTGAGAGAGTTTTTTCACATGACGACCCTTTGTGATGTGTTTCCTGTTTTCGTCAAGCCACGTCAGTGCGGAGAAGGAGAAATATTACTGGGCACTGAAGTCATACAGTTACTTTGAATAAGGCCTTTTTTGTTTGCTTGGATTTAAGAAAGCTGCGCAAGTGCATACGTAAAAGTTGTCCTCGAACTTCCAACGAAATGTACGTTTGCTCTGCACAGCTAAATATTTTAAATCATTATGTTTATTTTAAAATTTGTATTCAAGTACGCGCCTTATCCTGGTCGATCAGTGGCTTTTTGTCTGGTATTGCTGTTTTCGCCAGGCTCTGATCGACCTGCAACGGTAAAATTCAGGCAATATGGGAAATGACACTGCGTCATTTTTCCAAGATCTTAGCGATGTTTAATCGTTTTCTAGGACATGTATTGAAGAAGACACATTTGTTGAAGCTCGTGAAAGTGAAAATAGAGAAAAAACTACGCGTCGTATATTCCTACTACCAGACTACACTGCTGCTTCAAACGTAGCCGCCGCGGTGGCTCAGTGCCTATGGTTCTCGGCTGCTGTCCAGAAAGACGCGGGTTCGATCCCGGCCGCGGCGGTTGAATTTCTTTGGAGGAGAAATTCGAGGCCCGTGTACTGTGCGATGTCAGTGCACGTTAAAGAGCCCCAGGTGGTCGAAATTTCCGGAGCCCTCCACTACGGCGTCTCTCATAGCCTTAGTCGCTTTGGGACGTTAAACCCGATAAAACCAAACCAAACCAAAACAGTCCCCTGCGTTCAACTTACTATTACAAGCACCGGGAATGTCGCGTCTAAACTTCTCGCAATGAGAGCCCGACAGAATGCGAACGAGCTGCAGTCGTTGATCCTTGCACTGTTCGCCACACGACTGAACAGCAACCATGCGGATTAAGAGACGCAAACTATCATATTTCGACGCATAAATGCAATACTAGCCGCGCAGCCAATTCGTCGCCGAGCTTTTCCCGCTCCACGGCCGCTGCGCATCGCTTTGGCCCATATCTAAATGCGATAAACTTGTGGAAACTTGTGCCGCTAGCTTTCTTCAGCATTGCGGTTCAACCAACCGTACAACTCGCCGGAATATTGCGAAGTGCGTTCAAAAACGCGCAAGCGTGGCATGCCCAAGGCACAAGGGACCGCCTTTTGCCTACACAACGAAAGTCACTGCTGACTCCAGCGCTGCCACATGTGCGTGGCGTCACGGCCTGACGCTTGTCTATACGGAGCGCTCCTTCGCTGCTTGCGCTACGAACTACGTACGCCCATTCTACAACTTGCAACAGCCGTACGTGTACATCATGAATCAGCACAGCGCCAACTAAGCACAGAACAAAATAAAAATAGTGGCGGTTAGGCAAAGCATCTGAAGCAAAGGGCACACGAGAATGGTGCCGCTTCCACTAGAGTTCGTTGATCGTGGTAGCTGCCATGTTCCCCATATGGACCATGCACCAAAAACGAGTCGTCTGATTACGCCAAAACTTAAAAATAGTTGACCGTCACGCTACTTGCGGTATTCACAAGAACTGCTCAGCGCTGCTCAAAACACTCAGTAGGGAAATGAATAGTGCAAGACGCGGCCGATAGCTGGCAGTTCAGCTTCTATAGGCGGCGCCACCGTCTGTCAACCTCTACAAAGTGGCCACTGGAAGTAACCTCGTTTGGAAGCGAAGATACGCAACAGATGCGATCAGAGAGTTCCGGTCTAAATTTACACTTCCCCTTCCCCTCGACTTAGACGGGAGATATCGGGCACATATATATTGATATTCTGAGTACTTTAGGGCACAAAACACATTTCTAGCGTATGGTCTACATTGCTGAAAACACACTTGCGTCGCTGACTTTGTACCGCCTAAGCTCGAATCATAATACACTACCAAATTTGCACGGGCAGCACGGGTCTTGAAGGTTATTGAGCGGCTCACATTTGCTTGTGATATAATTGGTCCACAATTCCCCTGATCTAAATGGCGTCACTATGCCACAGACATTGTCGCAATGCCGGAAAATACATAAAATTGCTCTAACATATACGACGTGTTTCAGGGAAGGTCATCAATAATTTTTCAAAATAGGGTTTCTCGGGCAAAGAGAAGGTATTTGCGGCATAGTCAAAACAGCGTTTGCGAACATTAAAAAACACGCGAATCATATTAGCCAGTAAAGTGGCTAACTAAACAGATAGGCTCCTGACTGCCATTACAGATTTGTGGCCGGCCGTTAGAAAGCACCTTATCGGTTTTTAGAATTTCGGAAACGCGATTACCCTCGCTGCTGTGCCTCAACTAATTTTGGCTGTATCGTGTGAAAATGCGTGCGCTTTCGAAGAAGCATGCTGGAAAAGCAGCTCCCCAAGTGCACGTAACTTTTCAAAATAGCCAATTTTCGTCGAGCCCTAGCGGCGTGGGTAGCGTTTTCGAAATTCTAAAAACTGATATGGCTAGTACTAACGATCGTCTGCGCATCTCTGATTGCAATCAAGTGCCTATATGTAATAGTTAAAAAAGTTAACTGTTATAATTTAGTTAATCAATCTATAGTTAACGGGATTCGCTTGCTTTTGACAGAAGAGTTAAGTGAGGGGCTAGTTGGTTTCCAGCCATTATATTTATCTCATTTACCGCAAAACACACACCAGAGAAAAGAACGAAACACACAAGATGAAACACGGGCGCTGGTCACAACTGATTTATTCAAGGAAAGATCAACATATGTATGTTTACTGACCTGCACAGACTTCACCTTACCAAGGACCTTGGAAATGAGCACGCAGGAAGTTAACAGATGAGGTGTGAAAGAAACTTCACCTCCCTATCGTAGAGAGCAGGGGAAGCATCACTGACACAATCCTGTCCCACTTTCCTGATAAAATAAGCCTGCAGTGATACGCGAGAGCAGTTTTCTGCCTACTTCTGCCAAGGATTCTTACGCAACAGAAACGAGGCGTACAATCCGTGCAAGCTATGGAATATGCAATAGTCCATAAGGTGCGTGCGATCATTTTTAGTAAGATCTTTTGCGTGCTTCCTGAGTCGATGATTCACATATGGTCCCGTCCGACTGATATACAATTTACAACAGCGCATGGGGAATCTCGAAAACGACGTTGGTGGCACGGTCGACAAAACGCTTTTCATGCTTCATACGCAAACGTTATACACGTTAGCATGTGTACTTGCTTGTCGCATTCTTCACTGTGTTTAACTGTAGCTTTGTGTTGTTTTAGGTGAACCACGCAGGTGTGACGTAGACGAAGACGTTTAGCACTACCTGCGGCCAAAATAGTTCACGGACGTCTGTCACTACAGCTCTCCCCTCAAGCATGCTATCACCCTTCATACTTGTTCAGGTTTCGTTGTATTTGTTCGCGATTATCGAGAGCAGGATTGAAAGACTATTCATTCAGATGTTCATGCAGTTGCTTTGGGCAGCAAATTAACATACTCATATTAAGCATGCTTCCTGTGTCAGGGTTAAGCACTCATCCCTTCGATAAAGACCGGGATGCACTGAACGGGATGGATTCAAGGTGATAGGGGTCAATATTTATCTTTCCATACTCATACACACGCATTGAAATAGTTCAAGTGAAATCTTGTGGGTCTGTCGCAGATGGCGCTTTCGAAATCGAAACGTCACCGTTTAAGAGTTATCTAATGTATGGACCAGAAGATATACAAACCACACAGAACTTATTCACGACAAAATAAAGATGGCTAAGGGTCAATCGCTGCCCCACGTCGACGTAATTAATCCGTACGAACCACCGCCGCAGCGACGGCGGCCTTTTGTGTCCCTGCATCGGGGTGATAGCCCTTCAAGCGCAGAAATAGCCGAAGCTTCAAGAACGCAACCACCTATGCCCGCTTCTTTTTCACTTGTAGAGCCCTCTATTTACTGCAAAGTATTAAATACACGGGAAATTCTTTTACATAAAATGAGTATGGCATAATACGTACATCCGCTGTCTGCCCTTGGATTCGTCGTTTCAGAGTAATAAACGGGTCGTGTTCAGCAAAAAGAAAGCTTGCTCTTTGGACACTAAGAATCGGCAGGAATATATATCGCGGAGATTATTTTAGTTTACTAGGAAGGATATAAACTAGCTGTATGTTCCTTCATGTAGGCTCTAGAACATTTTCATAATTTAGATGACTCCAAAAGAAAATGGAGAATGCGGGGTATAGTTGCCGATAATGTGCCCACCCATTTCAGGACTACCTCCCACTGCGAATCAAAGGCATCTACATAATAAACAACCCTGCACTATTCGACGTCTTGTTCGCAATCGCCAAGCCTTTCATGAAGGCCAAGCTTCTGAAAAGGGTAAGCTCTCTTTGTCACTTACTGTTCATCTTTCCCCGAAATTTCGGTTGGGGTATCGGGGTGGGGGGTTCAGTTCATTTCTCGTCGACGGTCGGTCAACGCCGGATTTTGTACTTGATGAGCCATATAATGCTTTTGCATTAATGAGGGAGTAATTACGCAGGAAGTAATTACTCCCTGGTGGTTTTCTGGTTTTTGTCTGCGCTGCCAACGTCATGCATAGATATGAAACAAATTTCCTTTTACTTTGAAAATTTCTGAATATATATATATTTTGAAAGTTTCTGAATATATATATACACCTCTCGAGCGTATGCGCCTATCGGCGACAATACAAGACCCATTTTTTTCCTTTAAAAATAATAGGTGTGTGCAAACACAAATGAAAATTACCTGTCGGAATCACGGAAACCGCAAGTTCCGGACCTCTCATGCCCTTTTTTCTACCTCTCTGGCAAAGGGGGGTCGCTTGTCGTCTCTGGTTCATTTTCTTTTCCTTGAGTGCACTCCACCTTGCGCCTTGCAAGATTTTTGTTGTTGTTTTGTATGTTGCCTTTATTTCTTTTTACTTGGACTTGATTTGCTGATTTGTTCTAAGCTCGCGTTGCAAGTAAAATTCCTGACATTGATGCACTCCCGCCCGTCATCATGCTTATTGTCCGTCATCAACAGAAGAGAAGGGGAAACAGCCACGAAGCCGCGAAGGTGCGTTCGGCGAACACGATAAGGAACGGTCCTGGCTTCCACGCATTGGGTAACTTTGTCCGCCATCTTCGCAAGGCGTCACTGTTAGGCCACGCGGCATCCCGGGCACCTGGAGGACGTCGGGCGCCTCTCCGAAGACAACCACCACTGCGACCCTTTTGATAAGCCGGCCCCAGTAGGTTGACATTCCGGTGGTCGCCCGAGCTTCTATGTACGTGCAGAGGGATAGTGGCACGGATGCGCACGCATACACAGGTCGCATTGTTTTCGCGCTTCTCCACTCGCAGGAAAAGCGAGTGCGCCTCCGGCGTCAGGGCGTCGCCTCCAGACGTCGGCGGTGCATCAATGACCGTGTCCATTTCCTCTCTGCACGGTGCTTCCTGCTTACATTCGGCGGGTGCAGGCGTCATGCACTTTAAAGGGGCCCAGAAACACAATCTTAGTTGACTGTTTTGCCTGTTGATCGCATACAGTGAGTTACAATGGTGCTATTAGCGTCGGTAATACCGCGTATATTCCGTTTATTAATATTTTAATATCCTCCCAAAAACAAATTCGTGGCACTGATGGTGTCCCCACACAGTGGCAGGTTTTAGCAGCGGATATGACATCACCTGGCGCGAGATTGATGATATATACTGCAAATTGTGTGAATAAATAGACACATTTTGTCATCTGTCAGTGTTTTACATCAGATCAACAAAAGAAACTTGTTCGTCTTAGATAAAAGCCCTGCAAAGCACGTAAAAAAAAACACCTCCAGGAGCTCTGGCATGGAAACGACGCTGCCAGTCTCAGCAAGAATGAGTTAGAGAGAGCAGGCAACCATGGAGTGCAAACTTCAGCGACGTCCTCTGGCAGGCTGTTTTGATTGGTTGCGCCAGGTGCCGTCATTGGGAGAGCGAAATAGGAGTGGGAAGCACCGGCCAAAATCGAGTTGAGGGCAGCGTTTTGTTTGCTTGTATTTTGAAATTTCTTCACTGAATAACTCCCGTTCCTGTGCATCGATTCCTGTAATTCTTTTTAAGTCAGCATCTGTGTGACACAAATAATCCACCTAAAGTATAGCCGGTATCCCCCCAAGCAACATTTCGCAGCCCCTTTAAGAGGAACGTAGCTGGAGAGCGTGGAGGCCTTACAGTTGCTTTCGCAGCAGTACAATTTTTCAGCATGCTGCTGAGAGACTCTGCCTTCATCTCGTCTCATTGACTCTGCCCTTCCCATTTCAGATTCGGCTCTTCGGATACGACCTTCGTGAGCTACGTGACCTTGTGCCAAAGGACTTGATATCCGAGGAGCACGGAGGTACTCTCGAAAGCTACGACTACGACAAGATGGAGAGGGATCTGCACAGTCACTCCGACTATTTCCAGCGGATCAACTCTCACGGCTATCGCAGCTCGAGCAGAAGTGCTGCTTAATCTCAGTGGTGCTTCGAAGTGTACATAACGACCTTCCCACCTCACAGATATGACATTAAAGAACTTCCAGGATGTTTTCAGCGTTGCAGGCAGCTTCACCTTATCCAGCCAACTCCGCCACGAGGGGTTCAGACCACACCCGCAGCGGAACAGACGTCGCGGAATATCGGAGGTGCCTATCAGGGTCCTCGCAGGTCTAAAGCATATTCGCTGTCAGTAATACATGATACGCACGAGTTAAGTAACGCAGTCCGCTAGATCTGGGCTAGGTCATTGCATAATTTATTCAAGCACACATCTGGGAGTGCTGTACGTGACAGCGAATTTAATTTAAAAGCTCAGCGCAAATGCTACTGCTGTCGTGTTGCAGTTCATAGTGCGCGTGTATGTATGAGTCCACCAACCAGTGGGTGTAGGTATAGGTCCTTCATTGGAGTGGTAGTCCTGTCTGTGTGCAAGAGCCATCCACGGAGCATAAAAGAGCCATTTCAGTCCCCAGAACCTTCCTCGCAAACGAACCTGAGTAGTCAACTTCCCGCCATGGCTGTGTAAACAGTTGGCAAGAGCGTAAAAAACTACCGGCGCCGGTAAACTACTTTTCAGCTTTCATGTGTCTGGGAGGGACCTTGAATGGAAAACAAAGGGCACATCAGGAGCATGTCTGAAAAGCGGCGATATCCAGTCCAACATTACTGCTGTGTGTTTACTTTTGTGTCACTTGTTGGTGCTCTAATAAACTTTTTGGTCATTATCCAAGAAGTCTTGCTCTTTAAAGCAAAGGCTTCGAGCGACACTACTAGCATACAAAAAGGGTTTTTAAAAGGGCTGTTGCAAGCTGCGGGCATGAAAGTGAAGTTGCACGGTTAGGCATCGCCTAGAAGAAACAGCTGCATCATTTACTACGGCAAACAAGTAAGTACCAAAGAGAACGGAAACCGGACGTAGTAAGAAAAGACACTCGACCATGCTTCATCCAGCCCAAATTTCCACTTTTCTTGGGCATTTCTAAATAAGTGCGTACAGAAAAATACCATTTTCTCTCAAAAACTGCTTATGAAACCAAACCCTGTATAGCGCGATTTAAGAAAAGAGCCTTACAGAAAACTTGAGTGCACCAAGTAAGCAGCGCGGAGAACAGAGCTTCCAAGCACAGAGTTCTTTTGTAACTGGGAAATAAGCAGCAGAAGGCGGCAAACAGATTCACTCATTTCAGACGGAGTAAAGTAATTTGAGCAGAAAATAGCACCGGGTGCAAGGTATTCTGTCGGATGCAATTCGTTTTCCCAGCTCCCAGTAAACTGCCTCCTATGTGCCACCTTTCAAATAAGCCAAACCTGTAGGTAGCCTGCAAAAAAATATACATTCCACTTACTTTATAGTCTGCGAGACAGCGTTTGTTTACAGGTTCCGTTTTGTAAGGTCGCATCTCAATTAGTGCGTCATTAGTTTTTCCTTTTTAACGGTTTGAGGTCGATATACTCCTCCGGACTTCACAGAACTTCCTCAAAGCTCCCTGCCCGCGCAGCCATACAACGCAAAGCGGCGCATTCCGAAGTCAATACTGGCTTAATGGCGCCGCTATGACGGGGTACCCTTGCATGATGTAATCGCAATTCCACTGGTTCAGCCTGGGGCATGTCTCGGGGAGTTACCGCCCGAGCTTATTTATTTCCGAAGGCCTAAAAAATACAAGAAACAGCATTAGGCAGCTGTCTAGGTAGAAGCTCCGTGCTTAGCACGTAATTATACTGCACCTGGGCTTTAACTGAAACCTTTAGTCGAAAAGTAGGATCTTGTACACTTGTTTAATTCTGTGTCATAGAATTTCTTAAGCTTGCAGTTGTTGAACTTGTCTGTGTGACTTCGCTTCTCTAAATTAAAGTATGTCTTTCTATATGTGTTTTTTAAATACATTTCTTCATTATTCGCATCACCGCACGCCGAATCACCACGTTTGCGCAGGCCTGGGCACCTCCGTAGACGGGAAACCAACCTTCCATTATTTGCTCTTTTTTGAGGGGCGATGCTTCGTGGGGCAAGTGGAACCCGCGGATTGGCCTTGGCTCGGTATGTGCTCCCACTCAGCCACTGGGTCTGATCGGGTTGTGGCTATCCTCCAATTTGCCACATTTCCAGGTCACCATTGCGGTAGTGCGGAACGAAAATGTAAAAGTAGCTGGGAATACTCCGAATCGGCAATACGAAGAGTTTTGTTTTTCTGTTTGTTTTCCTGTGTGAACATGTGTCTGGCTCGCGTAACCTTGCTGCAGTAAAAAAACCGGTGGCTCTCTGACACGCATCTCAGTTGACGATCGTCCTGTCTCGTCAAATAAGCGCTAGCAAGAACACTATTCTCGAGAGTAACACAAACTAGCCCACCTGTCTTCATTATAATCCAGCTAAGCCGATCCTATCTATTAAACTAGTCTATAGAAGGTTCCAGTTTTCGATCGTGCGACGAAAACAATAATATATAAATGAGTGTACTCTAGCGTGAGTTCAGGTCAGTGACTTTTTGCAGCAGTGCTTTGTCAGACCCGCTACGAGCAGTTCGCAGTTAGAGAAGAGGTTTCTTTCTAATCCAGAAATGCATTTAACGCCAAAGCCTACACCTTGCTGCATACCGACGTTTTTTCCAGTCCGTACGTTCATCCTTGCACACAATAGCAAACTTGCAGTACTAAAATACCTCCGGAACAGTTTTAGGCTTCAACGGATTTCGTGCGAACACCTAGAGATGCCAAAATTCCGGAACTTTTGACTGCTGCAAAAAAGAACAACTAAAAAATACACAATTTTTCGTTTTACCGAAACTATTGAAAACAGTTCGAAAGTGATGAGAATGAGTACAGTAAGATAATTTATATCCACATGCACTAAAATACTGAGCCAGCGCCCACCTAAAATTTGGAGAATATCCCAAATTTTGGGGGGTGTGCGCTTGTTAGGTCAAGGCGTGAAAATCCAGAACGGGTACATGGCTGAAAGAATGAACTGTCGGGTGAGTTCATGCACATGATGGAGTGGGACCCTGCCTTGTACGACTGTAATATGACAGCCGATCGTTAAATTGAAGACGGCGGCCATCAAGTGGAAGGTGGCTCGGTGGCACGTAAACACAGAAAATGCCGGAGGAAGAATGAGAATTCGAACAATTTAAAACAAGGAGCAAAGAAAGGGGTGATTAATGCAGGGCTAATCTTCGTTACTGAATCCGTCGAATTACTTTTCCCCGTCACCCTTCCCCCCTCCTCGACAAGCGTCGCGGAGATAGCAAACAATGAATGTTTGATGTGCCTTTGCCGTGTTTTTTTAAAGAAACCGAACACCAACCAAAACGTATCAGGAGATTACGGCAGAAATTAAAATATCCTTCCTCAGACTGTAAGAACATAGCATTGCAGTATAAAAAAAAACGAAGATTTATAATTTTAATTTTTTTTCATTGAAAATCGCATAAAAAGCCATCTTGCGGCGAAACCCGCCGTTATCACTGTAGTCCACCACGTGACCACATCTCGATAACATATCGCTTACTTGCTTTAAACGCACAGTGTCTTTTTCTTTCAGGAGGGTTCCTCGTGTTCCTTGGGCCAAGCGGTGGTCTGGAGTATTCTGAAATAAATAAAAATTAAATAAATAAATTACAGTTTACACTCTCCGGTGCGCCATTCGATGAAAACCAACGCTCCCTTCACATCATCCACCATGCGCTTTTAGCTTTTGTATATAGATGACGCCACAGAGTGTTGAATTTATTTGATGGAGTGGCATCCACAATCTACTCAAACTTCCATCTACGAGGCGCAAACAGCTGTGCCTCCACAGCTTTGGGTATGGAAACTGAAATGGACCCTATTCCATACACTAAAAAAATGATGAGGTGCACCTAAGTCTTATTACGCGCGGAAATGCGAAAGCTGTGCGCGGTTTGCCGTCTGCGCCTTCTGCTGGGCCAGCGCCGTACATATTGTGAGGGGGGGTCAGTGGGTTCCGTATGATGTAGCTGATGTTCACTTGATTGCTGATGTTCACTTGATGTTCACTCGTTGTCTTCGGTCACCGGAAGCGCACCCTACCGGGTCACTTTTTCGTTGCCCCGATTCGCACCCGGAAAATCGGCGGTTCTCAAGGGTGCAATCCCGGCAAGCATTGCGGGACGCGTGATGCGGAGAAGCCGCTTTGCCCGTACACGGTGGCCCATACTATCCTGCTCGTCTCTGTGCACAGTATCGCGCGATGAAACAGCGAATACGGATGGTTGCCGCCATTGATGAACTGCTGTCAAGTTCGTGTTATAGCGAAGATGACATAATAATCGACCTGATGTAGCATAAACACGGCGATGAACGACCGAAAATTCGTTGTTCGGATCGTCAGGCGCCTCGCCGATACCGGAGTGAGCGTCTGCTTACATTGCACTGCTTGGCATATATAGCTGCATTGTGCATGGCCTTTGACATGTGAAATGTGTGATTTATTTGAAGTTCCGAAAGCATTTTCGGGTGAGCAGGAGCGCATGACCGGTGTTGTGGTTTACAATCAAATGCACGCGCCAGAAGAAAGGCAACCTAAAGGCGGCGCGGCATTCACGCCCCTGCGGGGTGCAGCTTGCCCACGATGTTGAAACTCGCCGCGGCACCACCGCCGCGGTGCGCAGGCAACCGCGCTGGTTTCGGGGCGCACCCGGTGCGAGGTGATCGAACATGCTATCAGTTTAATCCACCTTTATGTCCGATATATAGTTTCACACGTCATGACTTTCCCGGCCACTACACACCAAATAGTGCATGCATTCTTGCAAGTAAATTTAGTTCATGCTTTACCGAGCCTCACTGTCTCTTCGAATATTTCTCATCGTCCGTGTACGTGGGGATTCATGCCTGAGGTGTATCTGTTCGTTTTTCCCCTGAGTTCCTTTTTTTCGGTGTCGGGGAACCGCTTGCACAAGGACTTAATCTGTATGCTCTTTCCTCCGCCAATGAATCGCTGTGTGTATTTTGGTTTACCGGCACATGACATACTCAAGAGAGTACGTAAAATGCCCCTCTCGACATATACGAAAACATTTATTTTAAGCTACACACTCAGACAATACCGGTTAAAACATGGCTAAAGAAAAGAGGTATTTTCGTGTCTAGGGTTCACTGTCACCTTTGCGATGCTCCTGAAACGGCTGAGCATTTTTTTTTTCATGTAAAAATATGCAGTACTTTTCTAATACAGCATGCAACGAACATTGGAAAAAAGACAATTTGATGTACTTTACAGTACTTTTGCCAGTACTTTTGCCGACGTGCAACCGCCATCGCGCTCGCGGAGCATGGTTTCCAGCACCGGGATACAAAAAACCGGGCGCGTGAACTGACTTAAAAATTCTCAGTAAAAAGTTCCTCAAGCGTTTCCTATAAAACAGTTGGGGAAAACAGCATCTGAGGCACCAAGCTTTCTCTTGTGCCGAAAAACTTTTAGTCCTTGAAATGCAGTGTTCTCTCCCTTTAATTTCTTCCGTACATGGGATGTAATGGCATTGACGCTTGAACGGATTTTTTGGAAAAATCTAAATCTCAAGAAAAAAGAGGGTGGGCGTTTATTCGAGCAAGGATGGGTCCACGGTGTTTTACGGTAGGCTAATGTTTGACACCGAAAACACTTTTTCATAACTTCTTTACCACATATATACATGCTCTATTGCCTGGTGCTTTAACTTGACCAAATATCTCATTCACCGGCTTGTGGTATCGATGGTGAGTATATCTTTGTGTGTGCCCATATGCATGGTGAGATAAGGAAGTTGCACGCAGAGCAACACTCTAAAATGCGAGAGAGGTCCATTGGAGGGTGATCTGTGCGGTCTCTACTTGACGGTGTTTCAAGGATACCGCCTAGTTGCAGACTCTCCAGAAGTCAGTCCAGCGAATTCGGGAGATCCGGGAGCATGGTGTCGAAAGCTTCGTGTGCTAATGTAAAAAAAAAAAGAAAGGAGGCTGGCAGCCAAGACGATCAGTACACTTTTTAGAAAGTATCTGTTGAGCAGGTTTCTTCAGAGTGCCAGGAGATGTTTGATAAGGTGCTGACATAAACAATATACACTTCCGGGTTGCTTTGCTGCTAATAACTGATGCTGGCTTGAAGCCGTAAAGCTTCGAAGGCTCGCATTCGAGCTGCCGTCAATTCCACTGGCTAAGGGGATGACTCTGGCCGGTAGAATATGACGGTGATAAGGCAAACAGTCGAAATAATCGTAAAAGAACATAAACGACTCCCACATGGTGTGTACACACCATGCACCTTGCAGCCATTTTTTTATGCCTAGATATCGCTAGTGAAGAAATAGCAGCTGACTAGACAATACAGTTTTAAAATGTTGACCACTTGTGGCCTCATTAGGATCTAGGACAGAACCAAGCAGCGTATATCGTTTAGCCTTCCTTTACAACTGAACGCAAACATTATGTGTGATGCCTCCGCTCCGAATTGACATCTGAAACGTTATATAAATGATTCCTTTTTAGTTATTTAATTACCTCGTGATTTAGTTCATGTATTTAACTAAAGAAACTAAAAATGAACGTTTTCCAGTTATTTTTTACACAGCCAGCCAGTATATTTGGAATGTTCACTTGAGTAATTGTTCAATACCTCTTTAAATCGACTCCACTTGCGCAAAAAAAAGGGGGGGGGGGGGGGGAGAGAAGAGACGTGACTACAAAGGACAGAGCGCAAAGCAGTTTTTTTTATTATTCACAGCAGCGCAGGAAATACGGACAAAAGGGGAGAATAGACAAAAGAAGCGCTCTGTCCTGTAGTCACGTCTCTTCTCTTCCCTTTTTTTTCGCGCAAGTATAGCCGATTTAAAGCACAATTAACCAAATCGCCCAAATGAAAGTACTTATGCAATACGTCAAAGAGACGGCCCATTCGGCGGCCGAGCGCTTACCTTCCGCGCCGCCGAGAGTGACCGTTCCGTGTGATGGTTCGAAACCAAGGACAGAGTGACCGGTTTTGGCGAAGTTACGGCGTGTTACCGCCTAGCCCGACGGACAATGCCGCCTCAGTCGGGAGGACTGAGACGACACTCAGTCGGGAGGATTTTTTGTTGTTGGTGAATTTGAGTCTGTCGCGCAGGAACGACCACAGCGCAGGCGGAACTAGTAGAGGTTACTGATCCATCCGTATAGACGTGAGTACGGTCCGAATATTCGATTCGAAGTGGAGCATGGACAGTGTCAGTTGCTTAATGGCTGGCGTCGATAAATTTGACTTCTTCGCTATCCCCGGAATAGCAAGGCGCACACATGGGAGCCGCATACACCACAGAGGAGAGGGAGGTAGTGCTGCCGGGGTGAACTGTTGTGGGATCGACGACTGTTGCGTCGTTATGACCTTTGCAAATGCAAAATGTGGTCTCTGCAGTGGCAGAGGCGCAAGGTGATGCTGTGGAATCCTTGAGATATGACGTATGTGCATTCGCAAGCAGTCTAGGACAATATAAGTAGAGATCGGGTGGTCTTTGGCGAGTGCAATGCTACCCAGTGTTGATGCGCTCCGAGGGAGACCTAGGCATGTGCGAAGGGCCTGACCCTGTACTGACTGGAGGGCACGCATGTTAGTTCTGCACGTGTTTGAGAGTACAGGTGTACTGTACCGCAAACATCCGACAAATAGAGCTCTGTACAACTCCAGCATTGACTGGACCGACGAGCCCCATGATTTTCCACATAGAAATCGGAGTAAATGAGGACGTGGCCTCCACGATGCCTATACGATGAGAGCTCGAGCGGAGATTTCCCTGGTTTTAGTAGGGGTATCCCCGGCCCAACTCGCGCGAATTGACTGGGCAGTATTTCGAAAACATATGGAGGAGACGAGCAAAGAAGCCCTCACTGGCAGGCTGGAGCACACTATAGCTAATGCTATGAACGTTGCGAGAAGTCACATCACGTCCTCACTACACGAGAACTTTTTAGAATTCGCAGAGGTCATTGACCTCAGCAGTCCATCATTAACATCGGTGCTCCTGGACGTGCTAAAAAAGGGGGGAGTCGATGCAAAGTATCTATGCGAGCAAGAGTACGACGGGGCCACCAACATGGCTGGTCGTTTGAATGGCGTTCAGGCAGTGATTCAACAAGATCATTCAGCAGCGTTGTATACCCATTGTGCTAGTCACTGCATGAACCTGGCGCTCTGTGATTCGTGAACTCTTTTAGACATCCATAATGCCTTTGGGGCAGTTCGGGAAGTTTTTGAGTTTTTTAGAAAGTCTGCTCAAAGGACAACTCTACTTAAAAGAACGATCGCCCAAAAACACACCGGGAAGACGAAACAGCGGCTGCACGCGTTCTGCGAGACTCAGTGGGCGAGCGGCGCGAGGCCATCCAGACATTTGTCGAACTTTTTCCTGCTTTTGTTGCAGCTCTCCAAAACTTTCAAGAAGGAGGAAACTAAGAAACAGCTACGAAAGCACACATGCTCTTCATGTGCGTTCTTATACGCCCTCATTTGTGGCAACAATCGCTATTTGTGCGAGGCTTTTGTCCGTAACGCTTCCTTTGTCAAAGCAACTTTAGTGACATTAGTGAAAACAGCGCGAAAGAAGAAGCCCGAAGGCGAAACGAGGAAGGGAGAGGAAAGAGCGCTGACTGACGACTGAATTTACTGAGCGAAACTCACGAAATATATAGGAAGGCAGTGGCAAAGATAGTCAGGTGCAGTCAACGTCACATGATGCAAAGAGCCATAAAAGCCATAAAATCAAAACAGGGTGAAAAAGTTAACAGTGAACAGAATCTCAAAAGGGATGGTAACAAAATGAAAAGTACACTCAATGACTATAAACAGTTAATGTCACAAGGTGTAAAGAGCCATAAAAACGATAAAACATAACAGGGTGAAAAGGCTAAAAGTCAACAGAATCTCAAAGGGATGGTAACAAAAAAATACATGATGACATAAACAGTTAATGTCACAAGGTGTAAAGAGCCATAAAAATCGATAAAACATCCTAAGCAGGTAACAAGGGTAAAACCAATAAAAACTGACAAAATGAAATTGTGTAAAGAATAAAAACTCACTGAATGTGACAACCTATGGCTAAAAAAATGCACAGACCTAAACAATAAAACGATGAAACAGTGACACTCATTGATTGAAACACGCATAGTCAACAATAAAAATTTAGCAATGTTGTTCCAAAAAGGCAAGTTCACTCCCGTACAATGATTTTGACGCGTCACTGACACATTCCAAGCCCTTTCTTTTTATAAAGAAAGCTTGCTTCAACTCCCGGGCTACGCTGTCTCTACTCCTATTAAGAACAACAGTTTCGCGTAAACGAAGCATGCATTTACACTCTTTGCAATGAAGCGCTAGATTGAGAGCCAGTGCCTTTTTCAAGTGAGCGCTCGTGTTCCCTTAAATGTACGTTCAAGCACCTTCCGGTTTGTCCAGTATAAACTTAGTCGCATGTAAGCGGAATCTGGTAAATCACCCCTTTCTTACACCCGACGAACATGTTGGCATGCTTTACGCCACAGGTTTGCTGTCTTGGCTTCTCGTTATTTATCCTGTGACACAACTTTATGGCTTTTATGGCTCTTTGCATCAAGTGACGTTGACTGCACCTGACTATCTTTGCCACTGCCTTCCTATGTATTTCGCGAGTTTCGCTCAATAAATTCAGTTGTCAGTCAGCGCTCTTTCCTGTCCCTTCCTCGTTTCGCCTTCGGGCTTCTTTTTTCGCGCTGTTTTCACTAATGTCAGAATGGACCAACTAGCCCAGCAAAAAGTTCCGCTAGATCAACTTTAGTGCCTGACAGTCGACTTGGTTTAGGCCATCGCACATATCGATGAAGTTGGGGCGGCTGTTGTCCAGTAGCGGGAGACCAGGTATCCGAGGATACTTATAACAGCTCAACAACTTTGTGGGAAAGAAGATATGCAGCTTGAAATGCCCCGTTTGTTTGCAAGTCCAAGGCACTGAAGGAACATTCCAGTGTCCGATGTGGAGGAGTAATTTAGACTATTTGTAATCCTTTCCTTCCTCGACCTTCTTCCGTGTGCAACTTTCGGAGCTATTCCAAAAGCAAAAGGGTACCATTCAGCTTCTTTTTTCTGCACTGCTACCCCAAAACGTTTTCCCGAAGGCTTTGTACCCAAACATTCACCGTTTGCTCCAGATTCTGACCACTTTCTCCTTCCGCACCGCCGAAGCGGAACGTTCTTTTTTTACCACCGAAGGCTCAAGTCTTATCTCAGAGCTACAACGTCGCAAGAGCGGTTGTTGGGTTGTGCTGTTCTTAACATTCACCGGGATATTGTTGCCAGTCCAGAGACTGTCCTTTCGCATCTTTCCGCCGATCGCCGGCGGCTTCGGCTGAACGTGTAGCCTGAACGCGAGCAGAAACTCCTTTCCTGATTTGTGTGCTTTAGGATGCGGAGGTGAACGGATGATTTTACGTAATTTTGAGCTTGTAGAGGAATTACCACAGGTTTCATTCCGCGACCATATTTTAATGGCGCTCTTTTTCCTCGCCCGACCGTTCCGAGTTGAATTTCAAACAAAGGCTCTAAATTCGTTTTTCATTAATTATTCAGCAATGTTCTGGTACCTTTGCGTTTTTTGTGGTTTATTCAATTCAATTGAATTCAATTCATTTATTTTCACCACATATTTACATGGTTGGAGCTCTCGGGCATAAAGCTGCTCGGGGCAGCTTGACGAGGCCCAAGAGACCGTAACAACGTAGAGCAGTGCCGACATATGATTAAAATATAACAAAAGAAAAAAACAATATTATATTCATTATTATATACAAGGAAAAACACGGCTAGTGTTACAATATAAAAACTGACTGTGTACTGAAACATAATACATGTTCAAAAAGACCGTCGTAAACGACATAATTACGCAAAGACGTCAGTATTTGATAACAAAACACAATGTGATGATGGACCGACATTTTAGGATTTTATTGTGCGTTTAGAAATCGTTCCCGCAAGTCGCTTCTTGTGGGCCTAGCATCAAATTTATACTTGTTTAGCAGTGACGGGAGGTTATGTTTCAATGACTAGTTCTTATAATTTGTTCGGAAACGAGGAACGTGCCAATTTTCTGTGTTTCGTGTAGATACGACTGGTTCGTGGCGTTGTAGTGAAGCGGTGGCAATTAAAAAGTCACGAAATGAATTAGACAAAGAGAAGTATGTACGCAAAATCCGGAAGTCATATAATGAAAAGACCGGAATGAGCTTATAGGTTGCGAAAAGCAGGTCAGTATGTGCTAAGTGTTCGGGATTCCCGATGTATCATGTAATTATTTTCTGGATGGTAAAGATTTTTTGTTTATTTCTATTGGTTGTAGTGCTCCAGACAAGGTTGAAGTAGTTAATATGTGAAGCAAATAAGGCATGGTATATTTGGAGCTTAACGCGTGTTGGAAGGAAAGTGCGGCAACGCGAAACGACTCCAGCTACTGCGGAGATTTTTTTGCATATATTAGCAACATGCATGTCCCAGCTGAACGTGCTGTTAAATGTAACTCCAAGTATTTTAAGTGATTCTACGATATCAATGTTCTGTGCTTCATAGGTTATGACATGATTAGATTTAAACGTCTTATTTTTCGCTCTGAATACCATTATTTTAGTTTTGATGGGGTTTATTTTGAGTCCATTGAATTGTGACCAGGAGGATAAATTAATAAGAAAGTCTTCACATTGCTTAATTAACACGTCCGCATCCGGGCCAGCCGTAAGTATAGAAATGTCGTCAGCGTATACGACAAATTTTGCTGATTCACTAATGAGGACAATGTCATTAATAAAAATATTAAACAAGAGGGGTCCTAAGAGGCTTCCTTGAGGTACACCCTTACTAACTGGCAGAAAACTTGATTGGTGTTTTCCCATACATATTATTTGTGTTCTGTTCATTAAGTACGACTTCATTAGTTCAAGAGGTGTTGCGCGAATTCCATACCGGGATAGTTTTGTTATGAGGACGTTGTGGTTAAGACAATGAAATGCTTTTGTGAAATCTACAAAGAGGCCAAGGGTAAAGTAATTTTTCTCAATATTATCTAGAACAAATTCCTTAATTATCAGTAGCGCAGTTTCGGTAGATCTGCCGGCTCTAAAGCCATGTAATTCTTTGTGGAAAATATTTCGGGCTGTAAAATACTTTAAAAGACGAGCAAACACAATTATTTCTGCTCCTTTCGAAAAAACTGAAAAAAAAAATACTTATTGGTCTGTAATTAGTTGGGGTGTTTCTGTCACCACCTTTGTATATGATGGAAACTCTGAATCGCTTCATTTGATCGGGAAAAATTCCAGTTTCAAAAATTAAATTAAAAATATGCACAAGCACCGGCAGAAGTAAATCTAAAACATATTTTATGGGCTTGATTTGTAAGTTGTCGCCGTCTAAAGCAGCAGAATTATTTAGCTGACTGTATGCTGTGTACACTTCCGTTAAGTTAGTTGGCTCGAGGAAAAAGCTGTCAATTGTGTTGAAGGCAATGTCCTGTTGCTGTGTTGCGGGGCGTATCGTATGACCTATACTGATGAAGTGTTGGTTAAAGTAATCAGCAAGCGACCGGCCAGTATATTCCTGCCCGTCAACAACGATGCTGTCAGAGTGGGAGTGTGAACCACTTCGGCCCAAAACTTTGTTTACGACATTCCAGGCAATGTTCCGGTGTTTGCTTGAAACATTAGAGAACAGCTGTTGATAATAAGCGAACTTAGCCCGCCTTAGGTCGGCATTAAGTTTATTTCTGAACTTCCTGAAATTTGGAAGTGATTCTGCAGTGCGCGTGCGCAAAAAAAGAGCGGTATAGACTGTTTTTATGCTTTATCATCCGCATGTGATATTTCGTCAGCCACGGTTTCTTTATTTTCTTCGATGGCTTACCAGCTTTAAAGGGAAAGTGCTTTGCGTATATATATATATATATATATATATATATATTACGATGAAAAAACTTGCTCGACTGCTAACAACATAAGTAAAGAGTTGAAGTACACTTCTTAAAGAAACATTTATTTACCGACGGTTTCGGACGGTGGACCGTCCTTCATCAGGGTAAGGTTGTTTGTATATATATATATATATATATATATATATATATATATATATATATATGTGCAAATGTTTTGATAAAAACCGAATACGCCTCTTTCGCGTTTGTTTTCTCGAGTACAAAAGACCAGTCACTAGCATTTATCTCACTTCTAATGATTCCATTGCATCGGGTGTTATGTACTGAAAAGAGAACACTTCCGCAGATGAATGTTTTTTGGCTTTCGTGTGTTTGGAATAAAACATGAATACAGGGCAATGATCACTCACATCAGACGCGACTGTACCGGCATACTGAACAGCCGTTTCGATATTCGTGATAATTAAATCTAGTGCAGACGCGGTTGATAATGTGATTCGAGTGGCCGTGGAAATTATGTTCGTGAAACCGGTTGAAGACAGCCCAGTAATAAAGTCGAAAGCTGTGTTACTCTCTACTAGCACATCTATATTGAAGTCTCCAGAACATACATGTATAAGTTGTAATTGCATTTCTGAAATATATTCCAAAAACTCTTCAAAGAAGTTCAGAAAGCACAGCATATTGCCGTTGGGGGGACGGTACACAACTGATAGTACTTCATTGTTGTTGCGTACTGATAATATTTCATAATGCATGGTTTGTTTGCTATATTCCGAGATAAGTTCGTATTTTTTGGAGTTTTCAGTATAAATGGCAGTACCGCCACCTCTCCGTCCTAGTCGGTTTAGAAAAAAAAACCCTTGTATCCGTCAATGTTATATGTGCTACATCCTTCGTAATACCAAGTTTCAGTGAACATTAGAGTTCTGAATTTGAAATGGAACTGGCTTAAAAGATGACTGATGGCATCATCCTTGTTAGTTGCTGATTGCGTGTTAATATGAAGGAGAGAAAAGCTCTGTGAGGAAGGGGTTGGAACTGATTCGGATAGAACAAAGGCTTGATACTCCATATTGCTCGTCTACCGCTTTACTGCTGAGTTGCTTCTTGGCTAGTTATCAGTGAAATGTCGCGCTCTCCTGTTATCTGTATGATTTTTTTATTTTTCTGTCTGCTTTGCGTAGATTTTGGCATTGAATAACCAAACCGATTTCCACTTGTGCTCAGTTTTCCTTTTGCTTGCCGCTCCAAGCAGTTTCTTGAGTGTTGGACACAGATGTTCATTCACATACACTGGCCTGGAACCAGCGTTGGATTCCAGGTCAGCATACCCCAAGTCAGCATAAGTAAGCCTGGCTTCTCGAAAAGACTAATGTACAATGTCGCGGCTAGATCTATAATAGGAAGACGAAGTTACCGCAGAAAACAACCACTCTACTTTGCCATCGCAGGACGTTTGGCACTTATTTTAATTGTAGGCGCAGTTCATCCAGTTTAACATTCCTTTTCACGTCAGCCTGCTTTTTCATCCTTTACATTGTCCTGAAATGGTTATGCACTATCGCGGAAAAAGAAGTGCACTTTTATTTTTAAAGCGCCTCTGCGGCCGGGCGCAGGTTCACACGCATGGGGTAGAAGCTTTGACAAATGCCATTCGTTCACAGTCGCTGACACTGTTGTAGAGCAGAAGCCTTTGTGTTGTTGTATATTATGTAAAGGTATTGTAAATCACCGCAATTTTTTCCACGAGTCTTTTTTTTGTGAGAAAATAAATGCTTTTTTGGGAATCAAGTGCTCAGAGTCCTGTGTGTACGTGTATTTCTATGTCGTTATGTGACCGAAACAACAAATCATTCGGCTTTATTAAAGCAGAAAATTGACGACGGCTATATTTGGACGCAGGCTCTCTCTTTTTTTACCTGCGGCGTAAAACACCTCCCGAAAAATATTTCTGGGTACGCCACTGCCGCTCCATGTGTGCCCAAGACGCGAGAGTAAAGTAGTGGGACCAGCGCGTAGAAGGGGCATATTTAAAACACTGAAAAATATCTACAGCGGCTGTGCAGCCGCTTCATGATGGAAGTGCAGCCGCTATTGATAGGAAGTGATGAAATCCCAATAAGAAATGACGTGAGGCAGGCAGCCGCGATATCACCAGTACCATTTATCGCACGTTTACACGAGGTAATCAGAAGACTGGATTGGGAAGAGTTGCGGATAAAAGTAGCAGAGAAAACTTCAGTAATCCCCGGTTCGCTGACGACACTGCCTTGCTAAGTAATTCAGGGGAAGAACTGCTCAGCATGGTCGAGGACCTAGACAGCCAGAGAAGAATGGTGGGTTTAAAAGTTAACATGACCAAATCAAACCAAATGGTCCGCAGGCTCGGAAGGAACAACAGCTAACGGTAGGCAGCAGCGCAGTGAAATTGAGAACGGAATGCATCTACCTAAGACAGCCCAATGGAAGGCTATTCTCAGGTCATGAATGGCAGTTTACCAGTACTCCTCAAGAGTAAAGTATTTAACAGCGGTGTCTTATAAGTATTAACGTTTTGGGCAGAAACGTCGAGGCTAACAAAGAGGGTCGAACTTAAAAGGAAAACTGCGCAGTATATTACGGAACATAAAATGCGAGACCTAACGTTTTAATACAAGTGGAGAACAGAATAGTGTAAGCAACACACAGGACTTTATGATATCGTAGTTGAAATGCAGAAACAAGAATTGGCATGGGCAGGGCATGTAATGTGAAAGCAAGATAATTTATGCTGTCTTATGTGTAACGGAATAGTGTCCAAGAGAAGGAAAGCGTAGCAGGGGCGCAAGCGTAGGAGAAAGCCGGGGGGCTGGTGAGATTAAGAAATTTGCGATGATAAGCTGGCAGCAGCTCGCACGTGTAAAGGTTGACTGGAGGTATATGGGAGAACCGCTTGTCTTGCGGTGAATGTTTCTGAGCTCACGATAATAATTATGTGTAATGCTATGGAGGCGTCTGGGCTACATACGGAGGTACCTCAAGACGTAGCGATCAGCAAATTCCCCGCGGCGGTGCTTATTTTTGAGCTGTAGATTTAGACGCGCCTCGCAAAAGCTTGCGCGAACATTCAGTGTAATATCAGTAAGGCCCCACCAAATCTCTCTCTTGAATTCACATTTGTTTCTGAGAGGGCTGTAATGGGCGAGTGAATTATTCTTGGAGCCTGTCTTGCATGGGCTCATAGTGGCGAACAGCGTCGAGGAAGGAGGACAAGGAAAGGAAGTTCAGAGAACGGGCACTGACTCTCAACTAAGGACTTATGCGCCAAACATTGCGCTGAATTCAAAAAGAAAGAAGACACAAGGCATGATAAGTCATCATATAAAATAACAACAAAAACAAAGGTAACCACTGGGCGCTTCCATAAAGAAGAACGTAGAAAACGAGCTCTTTATCTCAAACAGATTTCAAGGATTTACTAATGCAGTTCTCGTGTTCCTTTCAGATACTGAACATTTCACTCACTTCTCGAGAGGCCTGATATTTGCGAGCACAACGCACCTGTGCCGGATGAAACAATGCAGTGCACTTGCCCTGGCACCCTTGACCACCAGATATAACGGCCGATTGCCGTTTCACAAGTTATTTTTGTGCTCTCGCAAACACACATTTGTTATCGCCCTGTCTGCCCGCTGTGTCGGACCCCGAGTGACAAGGAAAGACTACACGACTTCAGTGTTGCAGGTAAACAACCTTTCACCATGCGCTCAACCGCACCATTTTCTTGTCTTTTTTGAGTTCTTTCTTTGTTGGTATCACTAGGCACACCTACTTAAGCCTTACAAGAGCTGAAAATATGCGCCCACATTCTACCTTTTCGCTACGTTGTATAGCGCGTTGTTCATACGGTGCATATAGGCAGAAATTATTTTTTTTATTCCATTTAGCTCAGCTATCCTCCAGAGGCTGATCGAGCTGTGGTTTCACCTACCGGAGCAACCGAGAACACGCACCGGTCATTACATGATCTGGGTACCCGGCCTTTTTTAAGGACAAAGCATTTATGGCTCATGAGTGGCGTGGACAAGATGTGTCACCCTTCGGGATGTGTCCAGTCCACAGCCACCCAACAAGCCAATCTTTATTCCAATTCATATATCAATAAGTCCAACCGTAATCCATATTCCAATCCAAAATCCAAAAGGCACGAACTGTCAGTGAAGAAAAATAAGAGAAGAAAATTTTGGTCTAGGCGGAAATCGAATTCGGGCCTGTGGGGTGCGAGACAACCCTCATGAAAAGACAACTGCGGCTTATGTATAGACCGTTTAAAGAGTCCAGTTCTTCCGTTTGAGACCAGATGGCGCCACAGGCGTGCTCGGAACACGGCGCCATTACCGGCCTTGTAAGTTGCAGGCGTGTACGCCTCGACGCAGCAGTGGAAATATCGCAGGTGGCTGCCGAGTGTTGCCTTTCAACGAAGATGTGCAAAAGCAGAGGAAGTACGTGCTGTGCTGTGGATTGCAAGGATTGTGACAGAGAGTTAAAGGCGCGTGATGCGATCGTTTGCGAGCTTCACGGAACCGAACTGTACAAGGCCGTACTGCCCCTGTTCGGGCCCGCTCGCCATGCACCCTTTCTGAACGGGCGAACGCCAGGGTTGCCAGATTGGGCTATTAATAGCCAAATTGGGCTACTTTTTGTCCGAGTTGGCGTCAGAAATTTCGTTTTGGCTATGTGGCTACTTTTGGGCTACATCTTTTTCATGCGTGAAAAAAACAGTTAAAGTAGTTATAATGTGCTCTGTTACAATTATAGAGTGACCGAAGTAAAAGGAATGCTGGAATCAAAATGCAGGCTATAGCAGGTTAAAGAAATTGAGCGCGTCTGCTACAAAATGACAATTTGTAAACGCTGTGTTCGAGGAAACTTATGTGTTTCAGGCGGTCAAGGATCATGGCCTTTCAATTTCTTTTATAAAGAGTGGACACTACGTGAAAGTTGCCCCCCGGAAACTCGTCACGGCCTATAGATTCCACTTAATCCACGCCACCCGCGCGCGCGGGCCACCGAACATAAACTGTTGCTGTCATCACATGTCAGCGTTCTCCCATCGACGGTGCACCACGGGTGACCATGGTACCAGAATAGAGGGAAAACACTAAGAGAACTTAAGTCTTCTAACGTGGTGCGAATGCGTAAGCATTAAATGCTACTGTTTCACTTCTGTTGCCTGGTTTCGTGATCCTCACATGTTAACCGTTAATCGTAGACGTGGCCTAGTGGTTTGGGGCATCCGCTTCGGCTGCGGTAGGTGGCTGGTTGGAAACCCACCGCCAGGCATGTTCTTTTCTTGTATTGTTTATTCTGGTTCTGCGGACACATTCTGCTCAAGATACGCATGAGGCAAGTATTGCTTACGTATTAATAAGGTCTTTCTGTTTCTTCCTATTCTCGTGGTGGACACAGCAAGCGCGCCACTCGCAAGAGCCTACGCTTT